>NC_092056.1:19395448-19412948 GCF_039877785.1 Chaetodon trifascialis
GCAGCTGCAACTGATTGTATATCTGTAATGAATGGTGAATGAATGTGTTGGCATGTTTTTGGATGTTCAGAATGTGTCTGTGTTTTACATGTGTGTCTGTGTTTTTGGAAGCAAATTGCAAATTTGTGACCTACTGTGTGGGTGTAGTATAGACGTAAAGTCGGTTGAACATGTTTTCATGTTATACTGTCGAAGCCAGTTTGCTTACTTACATATTTACATGTTTAAGATGGTACTAGGTACGAGTGTGGATATTTAGCCGTGCTTGCTGTTGTGTTTTGGGAGCATTACAGTGACTGTTTTCAGGACAACAGCAGGGGGCTAATGGAACAGCTTTGTTGGTTTAAAGGAATTACCAGCCTCCTTCGCCAAAATCAACTCATAATCTGCTTTACTGGCACCACTAGGCTCACTGCCACACCACTGACAGTACCTACCAACACAACACACACACACACACACACACACACACACACACACACACACACACACACACACACACACACACACACACACACACACACACACACACACACACCAGTGGTGATCAGCCAAACACCACTACAAGATGCTAACTCTCTTGTGAGAACAGAGTGAAATGAAAAAAGAGAGAGAGAAAGAGACAGTGGGAAGTGAAATACCAGTAAGACAATAGGAAAGGGAGAGAGGTATGAGGTGAAGAGACAGAGCGAGAGAGGAGGGCAACAATTGAAGAGTGGGGGTGAAACACAGGGAGAGAGGGAGAGAGATGAGATGCTGCAGGGTTATCAGTGATTAACAGTTCCACCCTATAGAACGTTGTGTTGGACTTCAAAGAAAGAGCTGCTTTTTGTTTCCAGGCCTTGAGTGTAACGCTGGTAGGAATGTAGTGTTAGTAGACACACACACACACACACACACACACACACACACACACACACACACACACACACACACACACACATAACACACACACACACACACAAATGCTCCAAGTTTAGCAGTAAGAGACAGAGGGAAGCACGCAAGGGAAGATGGGAGAGATTGAAACAAGGAGGAGGGTGAGGGTGAAAATTGAGAGAAATTGTCAGAAGGCGACATATGGAAGGATCGGGAGAGGAAGGCAGAAACCGGGAGATTATTAATGTTTCAATCAAAAAATGTCCTTTTCGTGTTTATGTATTTTGCAGTGTTTAGCCTGCCATTAATTTAGCTTGTGTTTTCTTCTTCAGTTGAGGAACAACCAAGCAAAGAACTTTATGTCAGGAGAAACACAATGATACAATGGATTTTTCCAAAACGCTGCATTGAAACGAGACCATGAGCACAACTGAAAGTACGAAGTGGACGATAGGAGAAATGTAAACTAAATATTTGAAATCAATTTTAATTTCTTTTCCGCAGTTAAAGCTTTATTTATGGCTTATGACTCCTGATCACACAAATACTTGATATGAAAACCAAGCTACTCAAACCAACCTTTGCATTTTGGTCGCAATAACTGTTCTAGGCTTTCCTCTACGTAGTTGTGGCAGTTCTGTCCAGATCTGGTTTATTCTGATTTATCAGATATACTGGTTTCTTGCTGTACAAATTGTGCATTTTTGTAAAGGTCAGCCTGTTGAGATCTCAGAAATTTTTGACCACACTATGATTCTTTACATAGTCTCACCTCATCCCATAGACGTGATACATATTGTACCTTTAAAGCCTAATCCTCTCACGATCTCTGGAAAGCACTGACAGACAGCCTCTTCAAACTATCTTGAAAGTTACATCCCATATACATCTGGTATCAAAATTGAGTTTCCAGATTTGTTAAATGATCAAATCTTGCCCTTTAATTTGTTGTTGTTATCCTCACTGTGGATACCCTTTACCCTGCATGTGAATAATTTGAGGTGCTGGTAAATCAACCCCAGACTACCAAATCAGAGTTTTGTGAGTTGTTGAGTGAGAGGGAAATTTATAAACTTGTGAAACTCTAAGATAAATTCTGAATTGTTTGCCCCCTCTTTTAAATTCTGTAAATGCAATGCATTAAGTTATTTCTTTCTTTATATAAATATATAAAAAATATTGCGTCAGTTTGTCCCAATGTGTTGCAGCACTGGCATATAGACTAGATCAATTACTATGCCTTGTTAACAGCAGAGTCAGCTGCACAGATGTGTAACCACATTGTTACACACACAGTTATTTCCTACTGTAAGTCATTTGTTTCCCACTCATATTGCTTTCATTTTTTTACACAGTTCTGTTGACAAAATAACACATCCTCTGATACTTTCATGGCACAGAATGGACACATAATCAGTAATTAAATGTGTCTCACTTACTCTGTCTCTTAATGTGAACAATCTCTATTTTATGTCAACTAAAAACAAATATCAGTCTAAATGTAATATTGTGTACAGCTGCCAGTACTTTGTACGGAGTGTGTAAACTCTGAACGCAATGTGAGCCAGACTACCTCCAGGTGTGGTCAGGCAGATCCAGTGACATTTCAATAATGACACATTTACACATTGCATGAACGTGCGTTATTCCTTTTCCAGATAATGGGTCCGAATACAGATTGCGTTTTAGTCCTACATATAAATGGAGTCTTAATGTTGACAAGAGCAAGACAATATTTTTATTCATACTTCTGACCCATTTGAAATGTTTTAAATCATCTTTATGTGACTTTATATATTTGGAAAATCAAAAACAGAGAGCACTTTTTATCCAGTCACTATGCAACTACAGAGTAAAATCTAGATCATCAGTGGACATTGGAAGAAACATCACCACTTTGACATAGAAAGACTTTATTTATCTTTGTTAGAAACTTCACCAATTGCAACAAGTGGATGGATTTTGCCTAAATAAGCACAACTTACACTGTATAAACATAACCACTAAAGTGAACACATTCTCAGCACAACCACTCACTCTCTCACACACACACACACACACACACACACACACACACACACACACACACACACACACACACACACACACACACACACACACACACACAGTGTCATAACAGACTCTCCATATACAGTCCACACATACACACAGCAGTAAAATGCTCCGTCAAAGTACAAAAGTGGAGCAAGAGAGGGAGACAGAGAGAGAGAGAGAGAGAAAGGCAGAGGTTTGAGATCTGAGAGGAGAGAAGACGAGAACAATGGCTTTAAGTCTTGACAAACACTTAGCCGAGGCCTTCAGACTAACACTTTGGAGCAGACATGTCTGCCTGCATACCAATAGCAAACACTGTCACTCCCCATCTAACTCAGAGGCTTTTGATGTTCTATTCACAGAGATAGAGAGAAGGAAGGTGAAGGAGGGGATGGAGGTAGAGTGAGTGCAGTGAAAGGGATAGGAGAGAATATGAACAAATGAAAAAATAAAAGAAAAAGGACAGAGGGAAAGAATAAAGTTGGCTGAATGAGAGAATGAAGTCAGATCTTTAATTTCTTCAGCATACTGTAGCATTGCTGTCTGACCCTCTTTCCTCATTTTCTCTTCATTTTCCTTTGTTTCTCTCTCTCTCTCTCTCTCTCTCTCTCTCTCTCTCTCTCTCTCTCTCTCTCTCTCTCTCTCTCTCTCTCTCTCTCTCTCTCTGTTTCCAACAATATTTAGATCACGACAGTGAGAATAAGTGACACAGAGAAAGAAGAAGATGAGAAAAGTGGAAGAGGAGGACAGAATGGATATCCTGTCCATAATATCATGGTACATAATTTTCACTCTTGAGGTTGCCTCTGTGTGTCAGTTTCCCTGTCTTTCTTGAAATTCTGGCATACGGCAGACATTGGAGGGTGATGGCATATATGTAACCTAAAGAGTAGCAAAGGCTCCTGAAGTGACAGGGGGTGTCAGTGTGTGTGTGTATGTTGGAGCCATCATTGGCCGTGCATGTTCAACCACCAGATGAAACAATTTTGTATATTCTGATACAATCTATTGCTTTTTTCTGGTTATAAGATGCTTTCAGTTAATTTGATTTTGTGTTTCACTGCATAACTTTTTTTTTTGCGCTTCAAACCTCTTATCCAAATCGATCAACTACCAACTACAGCGAACATCACCTTGCTTTTTGATCTTTAAACAGCCAATATACAGTCAGTTGCCATTTCAGATGCCATTAACCATTAAATGGTTTAAAGAGAGGTGTTGATTAAACTCTATGGTCATTATAAGACAGCAGTGTGTGGTGCGGGAATTGTATTGCATTGTACAGAGATGTGTTTCTGTTATTTAGCCTACCTTCACTGATATGACTGGACAACACCATAGACTACAAAAAGGTACCCCAAACTGGTATCTGAAATGGATTAACATGCAAACTATTGTATGTGCAAACATGTAAACATACATGTATGCCATTACCAACCACATCTCTTATCTGTCGAAGTGCACAGGCACTGGCAGGCACAAAGAGACAGACAGACACACACACACACACACACACACACACACACACACACACACACACACACACACACACACACACACACACACACACACATGCACACAACCTCCTCTGCAAGTTGATAAGTGTGTTAGGAGGCAGGGAGAAATTATTAATTATCAGGCTAATGGGCACCAGGCTGAGTTCTGCTTCATTAAGCTCTAACTGTTTGTGTGTGGATGTTTGTGTGTTTGTGTATCAGAGGGCGGGGAGACCTCTGAGTAATACACAAAGATAGGTGCACATAAATTCGCATACACCCAGACACAGGGGGGTTTGTTTGCCAACCCAACGACTGCACAACACATACTAACGCCTGCAAACACACACATGAATTTGTATACATAGAAACAGAAATATTAATATAATGTATATTTTTCTATATTTTAGAATATTCATATTGTGAAAATCTGTCTATGTTACACTTATATTGAGGAGTGGAAATTTTATCATAACGTGGTGGAAAATTAAGCTATTTTCTTTTCATAGTAATGGCTCTTGTATTGCTTAGATTTTCTCAGGATCACCTTAATTTCTCAAATAAATGAGCCTTTTACTGAGAGAAGTCTTGAAAATTTGGCAAATTCTTTGCTCAATCAATCAAAAACCACCAACTGAACATGCATTACGTCAGTGAAGTGTACCACTTCTTGTGTCTAGTATGTACGTGTGTTTTGTGCAGTTGTAGTAGTGCTGTGTTTGCACACTGTGCTGAATGGTGATGCAGTTTGTTTCCACTCTATCCCTTGCAGGGCTGTGCTGCCTACAGTATGATAAGTAAAACCAGCGTTGACGTTAATCTGTCTCACTCCCACTAGGAAAGACAGATAAGGGGGTGAGAGAGGCAGAAGGAAAGGCAGAGGGAGGGTGAGATGGTGGAGGGAGTCAAAGAGAAAGAGTTACATTATAATTATTTGGATTTAGATGAAGCCCTGACATTATTTTAGTTTACAATGTGAGGAAAACAAATACTTTTAATTTTTTATGCATTTTCAGAATATTGTGTGGCATTTTGGAAGGTTGGACAGTTCATAGTTCAGTAAAGGAGAAGAGAAAGGGAAAGAGAGAGACGGGTGGGTCTTTGGTCAGATTCAAATCATGGAATTTGCAAAAACATGGTATCTTAGACCTTTGGGTCACCAGAGTGCCTGTTTTATAAACATTTGAATTAATTTCATGCAGCAGTATATGAGCCTAGTTTTGAACATCAGGAGTGCGCAATGTAATTAGCAGTTACTCTGTGACAGTGTGCTTTAAAATAAGAGCCAAAAAGTGTGAAAAGTGAATTCAGTTAAGTCTCCAGGTCAGTCTACAGTCTACTGTCAATCTACGGGTGACTACCAAATTGTTGCTTTGAACGTTCGAGGTTCATTTATTTGTCATTCTGAATTATACAATGCAGGATTGTATAATTGAATTAGACTATAATTTATAGGAAAATTTTGAAAAAACCCTCCACAAAACTTAAAAGTAGCATGAAAAGTTGTTTTGCTCATAGTCATTAAATTTGAGAGAATACTGATATCCACTGCCTCAAAGAATTCAGCATGCCAGTTGACACTGGGTTCCATATGATCAGGCATTTTCATGTCCCTCCCTCTCCTGCTGCCATACTTTTGCTGACTTTTTTTAAAAAAAGAAATTGTCAGGATTGACTTGAATATGAATTTAAAGGCCTTGTCAAACTTCCTGTATAACAGTGTGCGTGACAGCCTTTGGCTATTTGTGATTTTTTTTGTGTGTGGACACATGTGTTTTCCTATAAATAGTACTGCTGGTAACATAAGCAGGGGCCCAGGCTCAGTGGTTTTTCCCATTGATTAACTGGCTGGCTAATGCACAATCATCCCAACCACTCATGTGTGCGCGCGCGCACACACACACACTATTGCTCTGAACTAATGAGAGTTGGTTAAGACCCCCTAGGAACAACCAACCGCCACTTTACCCCTGAGAGAGACAAGGGCTGTGTGTGAGAGAGAAAGAGAGAGTGAAAAAGAGGTAAAAAGGAGAGGCAGAATATATCAGATAAAGTGAGCATGAAGAGAAAAATAAGGAGATAGAAAGGCGGAAGGGACGGAGCATGATAATCGCACTAACAGCAAACAGTGTGATGGAATAAATGCCGTCCTGCCTTCATTTTGTGCGAATGTGGGTGTGTGTATGTGGTTAATATGCCCCTGAGGGGTGTCCTCTTGCTGTCGATGTGTGTATGCCTGTGTCTGGGTGTATGTGTGTGTGCTAGAATTACCCAGAATGCTTTAGCGATTGACTGGCTTGCTAATGGCGGTCTCTGTTTACCTCTGATGGTCATTGACTAGGCCTTCACATCAATACCTGTTTTTACAGCTATTCTAGAGCTGTGTGTGTGTGTGTGTGTGTGTGTGTGTGTGTGTGTGTGTGTGTGTGTGTGTGTGTGTGTGTGTGTGTGTGTGTGTGTGTGTGTGCGCGCGCACGCATGCGTGCGTGCGTGTGTGTGTGTGTCTGTGTCTGTGTGTGCTCACTGCTGATAAAAGAAATTACCTCTACTTGGTAACTTCAGAGTAGCTTAAAAGAACCTCTTTGGTAATTTCTTCACACATCTCTTCTTTGCTTTAACTGTTACGTATCATATCAGTTTTTAAGCTGTCATGGTCAATATGTTACATTAACATTAACATTTGGAGGATTTTTTGTGGTTTCATAGTTATGTAATTGCAGATGCTAGGTATAAATAAGGGATTTTCTTTGTTAGCAAAGGTGCTGCTGATTATTGACTGCAAAGTGAACCTACGATGTGATAGATCACTCGACTTCAGAGCTAAGTCAGACAGATCCTAAGACATTGTATCTCCACATCAGTGCAGTGACCAGATGGCTGTATAAACAAACATGCCACTCGTTAAATATGGGGCCTTTGCTGACTGATGTACTGTAGCTTTTCTTTTTGGTTTGATAAGCCTAATATTACATTTCATAAAAATGTAATTGTAATGCAATAATCAAATGCTGTGGGAAATCATAAATAATGTTTTTCAACCAATAGGTTGTTTGCAGTCAAGTGACTTCAAATTCAGACGGAGGGCCAGAAGTGAAAACTGCAGTGGATGAGATGAAGGAAAGTTCTTACTGGGTCAATTGATATGAAATTATGGGAGAAAGGTACACAGAGGAAATCAGAACATATGTTGAAAGTGACCCTCATGTTCTGAAGAGGAGCGATTTTTCAGCTGAACTGAAAGTTTTTCTGTTACTAAGGCAATAGTTATAACCAAATACCCCGTCATTACAACGTCACTCTAGTTTAGAAAACAAATGAAAGCATATAAAAGTATGGTGGCATGCAACTTTATTGTTAGCGGTTGGGTCCACGACCTCAGTACCAAAGTGCTGCGGGATGACTGTCATTTTGTTTTTTCAACTGTGTGCAGCTTTTATTTTCCTGTGGATTAACTGAGAAACAAACTTTCAGTGCTGCGGTGCTGAATGTTGATGTTGACATTAAATTTGTTTGCTAGGTTAACCACTCGCAAAGGTCCTGTGAAACGCCACTAAAGACATGCATCGTCTCAAAACAAAACAGGGTACGTTATTTAAAACTGTTAACGCCGATTTAATGTAGATTAACCTAGCAGCAACCTTTTGGCACTGCAGTGCTGAATGATGATGTTTAGCTTCCTGTTGTTTGTTAGGCTAACCACTGCTAAAGGTCCAGTGAAACGCCACTAAGATGTTGATTGTCTCAAAACAAAACAGGGTACGTTATTTACATTTAGCTGTCTTATGTGAAACCGTTAAGGCTGATTTAACAAGTGTTAGTTGTGTTGCTTGTAGCCATAAATCTATCACCATAGATTTAAAACAATACCTGATGTTACACCATTTCCACCATGAGCCGACTCGGGCCCTCCCGACCGCAGACAGTTAACAAGATATTTTTTTCTGGTGTTTTTTGGTCAGCTTCTTGCATTTTTCAGTCTTATGGCCAACAGCATTCGGTACTCAATAAAAGCTCCTCCTGGTTTCTTGGTTTGATTGTTTTGAGCAACCGTAAACAACGCCAAACATCATCATTTTGAGTGTGTATAATAGTGTTTCTGATACAGTCATTTCTGTGACGTCATCTGCAAACGACGTATGAGATTCAGTTAGAGGTCATTGTTGGAAACTGTGATTAAAGTTGATAAATAGTGTCAACTTCAGGCACAGCTTCATGTAACGCTTTTGTCTTCCTCCGCTTATGTCATTCTCTATGTACACCCCTGCAGGCTTCTTTTCAGTTTAGTCCTCTCTCCTCATCATCATGGCTCTGCTTGGTTTCTCTCTACTCCTCTCTGAGCTCCCCTACCTGTCTCTTTACCTCTTTTCTGTTCTGTTCTTCCTCTGTTGTTCTCCTACCATTCTCTCCTCAGTTTGGAAGGGATTTGGTCTCACAGACACTCAGCAAGACTATCACCACTCCACCCAGGAGACCACTCATCTCTCCCTTCAACCCCCCACCCCCATCTCCACAACACCCCTCCCCTTCCCCATCCATCCATCTACCCATCTATCCATCCATCGATTGCCACTATTCCTGGACTCCTGTTATCCCACTCCTGGTCCAGCTCTGGTTTCCCTTTCCTTCCCACCACTCTGATGTGTGTGTGTGTGTGTGTGTGTGTGTGTGTGTGTGTGTGTGTGTGTGTGTGTCTGTGTGTGTGTGTGTGTGTGTGTGTGTGTGTGTGTGTGTGTGTGTGCATGCGCACAAACCTCAGTATTGCTGGCTGTCTTTTTGAGTGTCAGATTTGCTAAATTATGAAATTTGCCCCAGCATGACAATCCAAAAAAATGAACATTCATTTTCTTTCTATTTTTTGATGCGTGAACAAGAATTTACTGTAATCAGTGCATGATCACTTTTTATCTACTCAAAATACATGATTGCAGCACGTGAAACAGATACAGGTGCACACACACACACACACACACACACACACACACACACACACACACACACACACACACACACACACACAAAGATGTACTTTCCACTGAATGTGACTCAATTCCATGCTCATTAGTAGCAAAAGTGCTCTTGCTGCCTAGTCACCTCTAACTGGTCTAAGTGGCCCAAGTATTGATAATCTATAAGAAATGGTCAATCCTATGAGAAAAGCTGACTTAATCAATAGTCTGATCACTCTGGTAAGAAGTGAGCTCTTTGCTCATTCATACATTCATCTGTTCAATAACTTAATTACTCATTTCGCTAAGACACAAACTTTTTTTTAATGTATATGTTTCAAAGTGTTTTTGTAATTTTTATGCCTTTGTTGGAGAGACTTAACTCAAACCAGGAATGTTGGGGTTAGCGGTCGGTGCCTTCACCCTCCAGTGAGGTGTTGCCTCCAGTTGTCAGGCATCATGTTAACAAATTCTAAATAGAGGCACAAAAATCAGTACGTACACTACATTATGACTGACTGTCCAAGATTTTCTCTCCTCTCCTCACAGTAGGCTCTCCTTCCTCCCTCTAGCAATAGGAGTTAACAGAATGCTGCGTGGCAGAGCAGAGGTAGATTGTGAATCTGTGTGTGGACGCTAACTGTCATTGCAAGGTTTGATGTGGCTGGGTCTAATTGTCTTTCATGTGAACAAGAGAAGGATGTTTGGCAAGCACAGGGTAAAGAGAGAGAGAGAGGACACAGAGGGTTGAGAAGGGGCAGTACAGTGGAGAAAGAAGAAACACTGAAAGACAAATAAATGGGAAAGAATGAATTATCAGGTCTGGCAAGACAGTGACCCTCTTTCATTATTCTTGAAATTAGCTAGTGACATGCTTTGAGGGACATTTTGTGTTTTTTCTGGAATCACCTCATTCCTCTGCCTTGCCTGTCATCCCTCCATTCAGAAAAAGTGGATTTGAGTAGTGTCTAGGCTTTTTAAATTATTGTTATTGTGGACTAACTCTTTTCACTACCAGTCTAACCTTAACTCTCACCCTAACCTGTACCAGTTTCTTGACAGCACACCTAAAAATAACACACATCCCCTGAAAAGAGATGAGGACCAGCCACAATTTTCTCTCTTTGGAGGATTTTCCTCCCATATAGAAAATCATCTGTCATAAACACAGCAGTTGTCATTCTAATACACTGGGTGAACACTGTGTATGTTCCTTTACTGCCTGCTTGGCTCTTTAACACGTGCCTCAACTCACCACGGTAAGGGGAATTTGTGTAAAAAGCCTGGTAATTGATGCGGGGCTGAGAACCAAGAGAAAGGCTGCCGCAGGTGATTAATGCCCACAGAATGTGTATAGCATTTTTTTCTGAGGCACTTTTAACTGGGCCTCTTAAATGACCATAGTGAACGGGAAAGAGAGACACAAAGAGCGAGAACAAGTAATTCCCCTATTGCTCTCATTTTACCTGTGTGTGCGTCTGGGTGTGTTTCTACATGTGTGTTTTGTGTGCAATCTACCTCACTGTAGCTATTAAACGAGGTGGCAGCTGTGAAAGACACCTATAAATTAGTTGCTTTTGTAAAACAGAAAAGCATGTGTGCATTAAAAGACACAGACCCTTTGAAGCTGGTCACAGGTTGAAAGTTGAATTAGGATATATGTTGTTTTTATGAAAATTCTGCTGTTGTTGCGCTGACCTCTTATTTTATGTCATAAAATAGTGAATCTTGTGTGGACTTTAATCCAGTAGCATGCAATGTTAATACAGTGTAAAATAATGCTAATGATTAATTGATGCATATTTGAGGACAGTTTTTTTTTTATTCTTTTATTGTATATCAGAAAGAGGGAACTCTGAACATAAGCATGATTTATTTTAAGCCCTTAACACCATTAATACAATATTCATACAGTATCAAATATTATTTAGGGAATAGTTCAAGAAAATATGGGTGATTCAGAGGGAAACGTGGTGTGATTAATGTCATGAGTTAGATTTCTTCCCCCAGTGTGGTGGATATAGGACAAACACTAAGCCACCGAGATGTAAAAACTAACAAAAAGGGCATTAATGTTCTGAATATTCTGTGTCATTGGACCTAGTCCTCTGTGCCTGTATTAGTGTCCATGTCTTTGCTCGAGCAGTAGATTGAATGCACTTCCACATACCTCTATGGAAATGAAGCGACACGCGCACACACACACACACACACACACAGGACAGGACAATCAGGTCATTCCAAGGTAAAAGGACTTAGATATAGTGAAATATTCATACTTTAAAGGTAGCGTGTGTGTGTGTGTGTGTGTGTGTGTGTGTGTGTGTGTGTGTGTGTGCGCGTGCGTGCGTGTGCGTGCGTGTGCGCGCGCCCCTGTGTGTGCCTGTGTGTGGGTGTGGGTGTGTGTGTCAAGCTCATGACTGCTACAAGCAGTTCACTTTAATTGAGGTCCTGATGCCTCAAGCAAAATGCTTAGGAGAAAGATAAAACCTGCACAGTGGTGGGTAAAAACACACACGTCTGCACACGCACACACACTAACACAACAACATTGACCTTAAAAACTAAATAAATAAAAGTTGGTTATCAGGCAGTCAGTACTGATACAGTATGATGCAGTTTGCTTGCTGACCAGTGAATGAATCCATTATTAATGTGTTAGTTATTAATTGCATTTCACATCTCTTACCAGGGTGAGCATGGTTTCTGGTTTCTTGGTTTACATGTACTAAAACCTGCTATAAACTGATTTCTCCTTTTTTTCCCCCTCATCCAGAAAAAAGGATGTATGAAAACACATTTAAAAGGACAACATATTGCCAATGTCTGCCAAAAGTCCAAAGCTTTTTCTAGCACAAAATGAATATAATCTATTAAAGCTGCAGAAGGCAACAATGGAACCACTCATTGGTACAAGCAGCATGACAGTGATCACATGAGCCCCATGTGGAGCAGGGACGTGTTCACGCGTGTTTTGTGCTGCTATATGCTGCTGTAGGCAAAGGAGTTATTGGTATTTATTACAAGTTGCAAGATTTGGTGGATATTCCACCATTGGACCTTCTCATTCTCCAGCACAACACTAAAATGAAGTGTGGAGATACGTCTGACTAGGCTTTCACCATCTAAAGGGATGTGTGTGCACAAGTGCATTTGTAGAGCAGCCCTCTCTCTGAGAATGACCTGTGATTGTCCAAATCATAACACTCATTTTTCTAAAGCTGTAAAATGGAGCCAAGAGGAGGTGCAGAAGCGTAGTTTTCTCTCAGACCATTTGAATTACAACATGCTAAATCAGGGCATTATGAAATTTTTGCCCAGTGATGCCTACAACAGCTTTCATGGGCAGTTGACCAGAATATTTACCCAACATTCAATTACAGTATAAATTCACTACATGCCTAACTTTAAGGCTTTACATGAACCTTACCTTCCTGCATGTTGTCTCTAACTTTGGAACAGTGAAATTTCACCCACTGATTATTACTCGAGATGGCACTGCACGAGTGGCACCTTGTTACAGCAGCTTGTTTAGTGTTTTTTTGTGTATTTCTTGTGTTCCCACACTAGTCCTGATGTGCACTTATGGATGTACAACGGGTGGGACTAGTGATTTGCTTTTTACTCTTTTCTGGATAATTTAAATCAACAACGGGAGATCCCTTTGGCCTTGGCTCCATTGTTTACACATGGGAACAGCTGTTATTACTGTGCAACACGTACGTACTCCCAGTGGAAGACTGGAGATCCCCACCAAAATAAAGAGAAGTACAAGGGGATGCAGAGCTGGGGTAAAGTGCCGTGACAAGAAAAGATGGTACAAACCATACATGCCATATATGCTTCACTGAAACTTGGCTCAATGAACTCACGCTAGACTTGCATGCTGTTTCAAACGGATTTCAACTGTGTTCAAATAAGTTGGGACAGGAACAACAAAAGACTGGAAAAGTTGTGGAACGGTCCAGAAACAACTGTTCAATCATATCATTGGATATGAAAGGGGCATCCTTGAAAGGCTCAGTCATTCACAAGCAAGGACAGAGCAAGATTCACCACTTTGTGAACACATGATTTTATAATAGATATTATTTCATGGGATTGGGAAACCTTTGTTAAACCGATGTCAGGAATCACAGTTCGTTGGAAAATTATTGTCTTCTGTTTTTAATTATTTTTTACATAGTGTCCCAACTTTTTTCAAAACAGAACTGGACATGCAACAAGTGTAACAAGACATTTCAGCTGTGAAGGCTAAAGCGCTTATTTTCAAGTCAAACACAGCAAAGAGTTGTTTCTTTTACTGAATTTGGCATGGCGATATATTACACCTACCTGACATTTCTGTTGGATTTCTGCTGAAAGTGGACAGCTTACCTCACTGAATTATGAAATGTGACTTGTTTAACTGAGTCAACTACAGGCCATTGTAACTCAAGGCTCAGGAAGAGTGAAAGGTCCGGATGCTGCCAGTGTCGTTACATTTGGCTGTCTACAAATCTCAACAGAGGTTAGAGATTTCATAAAAGACATGTAGTATATTATCAGCTACAATGTAAATATATGAGTACCTCATTAGTGTAGTGCTTATCTTGTGGCGTGTGTGTCCATGTGAATATTTGTGCATGCTTGACACAACAAAGCACAATCCTAATGACATTTTCTCTGTGTCAGAAATTATAAATATTAATTGAAGATATTTTAACACACATTTGTAGCTCACACATGCCCTATGCCCATGCTCTGTCACATACACAGCTCTTTCTGTGTTCATCAGATCTTCGGATAATGGCTGCTAAAAAATTTTTTAAAAACCCATTTATTCTTCTCTTCAGAGAACAAAATATTGGCCTTCATTAATGGTCTATTGAAGATAATGTTTCTGCCTATTTAACACTTTGACTTGAAGTACATAAGGCGGAGCTAAAGGTGTGGTGTGTCAGTGTGTATGTCTCTGTGTACTTGTTTGCTTCTTACAATGAAAGTAGGTACGTCTGCGTTCATATGTGTAATAATTGTGTGCGTTTGGCGTTTGTATGTGTTTTTTGTGAGTATTTGGTGTGTGTGTGTCTAATTAGTTTGTGCTATTACAACAAAGAAGTAGATATACTGTGCTTTCCTGTGTTCTCTGCCCTTTAGCAGTTCTGATAACGGGTTCTCACTACAGTCAGGTATCTGAACCTTATCAACATCTCTCTCTCTCTCTCTCTCTCTCTCTCTCTCTCTCTCTCTCTCTCTCTCTCTCTCTCTCTCTCATTCTCTCTCCCTCCCTCCCCTCCCTCCCTCCCTCCCTCCCTCTCTCTCTCTCTCTCTCTCTCTCTCTCTCTCTCTCTCCTCCCTCCCTCCCTCTCTCTCTCTCTCTCTCTCTCTCTCTCTCTCTCTCTCTCTCTCTCTCTCCCTCCCTCCCTCCCTCCCTCCCTCTCTCTCTCTCTCTCTCTCTCTCTCTCTCTCTCTCTCTCTCTCTCTCTCTCCTTCTGTTCCTCACTCTCTGTTTCTCTTAAAAACCAATGGATTTACTGTAGTAAATCTGCAGTGGCGTAACGTGTACACACAGAATGTAGATTGAAGCTAAATACTCCTGAAATTTATTCAAGGCAACTTGCATAAACAGTGTCTTTAAATGTTCTGTGTAAATGTGAACAATTTGAACATTGATTATCAGCAAATTAAAATAATTGTTAGTTGTAGCCCTAGCCAAAAGGTAGTGCTGCTTTTCTTAAAATACTTCCTGTTTCCTTCGGCCTCTTCTTTCCATTTTTCCCGTGGTTATTCCTTTCCACTCTCCCGCCGTTACAGTCTCTCCACACTACTACTTTATTCTCTACTCAAAATTACCTAAAGCAAATCATTCCTCCTTTTGCTCCCTCCTTCCTTTCCTGTGATTCCCCAACCTTTCCTTGCGCTTGTGTTACCATTTCCCTCTTTCCCTTCATCATTCCTATACCCATACTTCCTCCACTTGTATTTGGAAGTGCAGCAAAAATTTGCACGGCCAATAAAGAGGTATTGTAGCTGTCTGGTCTTAGCAACAAAACAAGAGCGCCAAGGATGGAGAGAGAGGGGTGTTCCCCTCCCTCCCTGCTTTCCACCCATCTTCTAATCCCTTAAAAGCACTTACGAGATTGGCGCTGCCCGCCTGCCTCTGCCTGCTCATCTACCCGTTGGTTGTCACAGCAGCTGATTGGAGGAATCGAGGCTCTTAATTGGATCATGAGGGTGTGATGCAGGCAACAGCAGCCACATTATAGGAAGCTGACTTTGTGCAGCGTAACCCTGCCAGGATGACCCCTTCCCTGTGTATACAGAGGGTGTGTGTGTGTGTGTGTGTGTGTGTGTGTGTGTGTGTGTGTGTGTGTGTGTGTGTGTGTGTGTGTGTGTGTGTGTGTGTGTGTGTGTGTGTGTGTGTGTGTGTGAGACTGACTGACTGACCTCAATGTGACTAAGAGCCTCTGCTCATCAAGGTGGGCTGGCTGAGGCTGCAAGAGAGGATAGATTGATGAAGAGACCATAGGAAAGTAGAAGAGAGGAGAAAGAGGAGGAATTTGAGCAAAGTAAAAGGGTAGAAGAGGTAAAGCGGAAGAGAGACGGGGCGGAGAGAGGATGGAGATATTAGCACAGTATTAAGGGCACTGCGCTTCAGTTTTTCTTTATTACAAATTTTCCCTTCCTTTGTGACAGTAGGGGGTAAGGTAGGATTGATGACATGATGCAGTGAATTAATCCCCCTGAACTTTGTGCCTGTGCTATGTGTGTGTGAGTGTGTGATGGTGTCTTTCACTTTGGTGCAAAGTGACTGTGTTGTCCGTTACGGTGTAAATTGATAGCGTCACTGCTCTTTGCCGCATTACGGGGAGCGTGCAGCTGTACATTCAGTTTCCTAACTGCATTCTATATCACATCATCATGCACACCTGATCTCACAGAACTGAATGATACACCAGCAAGAACTATTTCTAAGCATTTTAACTTGAAACCTTGCTGGTAACACACACACACATGCACACTTCCTTTCTATGTATGTTAAGTGCATTTATTCTGTTTAAAAGCACTGTTAAACTAGGTAATGTTCTAAAAATATGTATTTAAGCAGGTCTTTGGTAATTTTCTATCAAGTTTATCATTAAAGTTTGATCATATTGTAAAGTGTCATGCCTTTTAAATCCTTTTACCCCCTTGATTCTTATGAACTTTTTACAGTTCCTGCTTGGCCCAAAACTTGTCACATTCACCTTTTTTTTCAAAAACCAACCCTTTAAAACTTTGACATTTCTGTGTGGCAAAGGAAAGCAAACCATGTTGTGTTCTTTAATGTACATGTGGTGTGGAAATTGGCATGCTGAACAATAGAGGTGACAGAGTAAAATTTGTCAACAACACAAATTATTTTGTGATTTTTTATTAGTAATTAAAATACTATAAGACATTTAACAATTATCCATCCATCCATCCATCCATCCATCCATCCATCCATCCATCCATCCATCCATCCATCCATCCATCCATCCATCCATCCATCCATTTTCTATACCACCTATCCCTTTCGGGGTTGTGGGGAGCTGGAGCATATCCCTGCTTCAATGGGCGAGAGGCGGGGTACACTCTGAACTGGTCACCAGCTGATTGCAGGGCACATTTAACAATTGTATTATCTACAAATAAAAGGAATCACATCATCATTTCATCATGTCATTCAACCTTTTTGGGCAACCTGTCCTCTCTTTGATTTGCTGAAATGCTACAAAGGCAGCCAGTGTCCAGCCTGCGAAATAATTCTTTGCAACTTTGGATGTCACAAAAAGAGCATAGCCTGTTCTCTAATGTGAAGGTTAATGGCAATTTGTAAAACCATACCCTCCATTAGAAACAGTTATCAAAAAGTCTTATTGCAAGTATTGTGGCATGTATGGATATGGGTGTGTAAATGAGTGTGGATTTGTGAGTCTGTCTGACCATGTTGGGAGTTTGTGCGTATGGGTGCAATCATTTGTGCATGTGTTTGTTTCTGTGTGTGTGTGTGTGTGTGTGTGTGTGTGTGTGTGTGTGTGTGTGCGTGTGCGTCAGTGAAGTGCGGCAGTACAGCAGGGGCGTCTGATCCCTCCACCTTTTAAGAACATCAGAGGGTGT
>NC_092056.1:19417948-19540448 GCF_039877785.1 Chaetodon trifascialis
TCCTTTTTATCTTTCATCATTATCATTTATTTGTTAACCTCCCTCCTCACCATCTTTCCTCTGATGCATATTGCTCCTCCTCCCCCACTCTCCACACATTATCAATCTCTTTCTCTTTCTTTCTGTCTCTCTCTTGCTCTCGCTTTCTCTCTCTCTCTTTACGGTTGAGTGGTGAGCAGACAGAGGGAGAGAGAGAGAGACATAGAGAGATGTGAGTCTTGGCCAATTTGTCCTGACACATAGAGATGCTCAGGTGGGAGAGAGGTGTCAAACAACAGAGAGAGAGAGAGAGCGAAAGACGGGTTTGTAAGAAGAGAAAGAAAGAAGAAAGACAGAAGGGTGGAGAGATGTAGTGGAAAGAGCTTATACATATTGTATATTGCTACTCTGTGGGCCCGATCCAAATTTGACTCTTGGAAAACCTGTCAGAATCCTTAAAAAAGGAGGCCAAATTCAAAACCAGGGACAGTGAGTCGTACTATGTTCAGGATAGGTGCAAGGTTAGTTAGACCCAATACAAGATGCTGACAACATGGACTGATCCAAACAGAGAAAAGGTCAAACATTAACAGTGCATGCCATTTTCCTGGATTTCACTCTTCATTCCCTATGTCATCTTCAAAAACTAATTTTTCTTCTGCAATGTGTATTAAGAACCAGGTGATCAGAGCTGATAGTGAGCCGCTTGCAGCTGCTTGGTGTTTCTGTTTTGGACACGTAATCAAAAACACAAATGTCACCTCAGACTCCCAACATATGACACCCTCTATATTTAGGCGTAGGGCTGGGCGATATTGCTGAAAACTGTATCACGGTATAAGTGTTTTATATCAATCGATATCGCTAATTATTGATATTTTTTATGACCTTTTTATGATGAAAAATACACCAAATTTAAACATTTTTATTTTAAATTTAACCTTCCTCTGATTATAATCCCCTCAGCTATCAAGGCAGAAAGGAAAGGAAATGTCAACACAACCATGGAAAACACTCAAATAATAAATGTAAATAAAAGTGTAAAAATGTAAACAGAGAAACCACATTGGTCTGACTACGGTCCGACTTATAAAATCAAAAAACTGCCATACTGTCGAGCCGACTTTCCCTGTTTTATCGACAATTTCTTCGCTTGCTGCAGCACTCACTTTCTATTTCTCATCTCACTCCACGCGAAGAATCAAACACGAGACAACGAGAACTTGATACTGTTACATGATTGGCGTGTTAGCGTGTCACTCCCACTAATCAGTGATCACTCCCTACGTTACCTGAGAGCGAGTGCCTTTGTTCATGCAACCAACCTTGCTTCGCAACTTCTGCTTTCTTCTGATGAAGAAAAAAAATTATCGAATGTTTTATCGAAGGCATTTTTTATTGATATTGATTACGTGTCTATCGCGAGACATATCGTTATCGTTTTATCGCCCAGCCCTAGTTAGGCGTGTGTCTTGCATGATGTTTAACACCCCTTTGACGCTGCAACTGTAGCTCAAATGCGTGAAATGTTAAAATTCAACAAAATAAAGGGAAGGTGAAAAGAGAATGAAGATGGATGAGAGAGTGAGGGAAAGTGTAGAGAAAGAGAGTGATTTTATATGAGACAGGGGAGAGAGCGAGGCGGAGATGGTTCCCGGGGCGTCCCCCTGTGATAGTGGCATGTTCCCCTTGTGTCGCAACAAGAGAGAGAGTGGGATCGACAGAGAGAGAGATGTCTAATCTTAGAGGGTAAGGGAGCGTGGACTCCCCAGGGCTTGTCGTGCTCAGCACCTTGTTAACCAGACATCTCTCTTTCCATCTCTATTTCCATCTTTCCTTCCACCTTGCTCATTCTCTCTCTGTCTGTCTCTTTCTAGCTCTCTCTCACTCTTTTTGTCAGACAGTGCAGGAACAATCAGGCATCTTGCCACTATTGTCATTCTCACCTTTCCAGTTTTTTCAATCCTTTTCCTACCAATAATCTATCTCTGTATACTGGCTGAGTTTACATAGTCTTGCATCTAGCTATCTAGCCATCTGGCTAAAGGTCTATTTCTAAAGAGGCGCAAGCAGTCAGTGTTGACAAACAGTTTGTGTCTATGTGTGTGTTTTCCTGTTGTCAGTGCATTGTCAGGTTAAGGAAACTCCTGTCTCTTGTTAATGGAACATCAGCCAAGGTTAACACAGACTGGCAGCAAAAGTCCAAGCATACACACACACACACGCACGCACGCACGCACACACACACACACACACACACACACACACACACACACACACACACACAGAGTAGCAGGGTAGTTGCCAGTCTAAAATCTGTGGAGCAAGTCTGGTTGTCACATGTAAACAGCTACCATGATAACAGTAAAGTGCTGTCTCTGGATCTTGCAGGTAAACACGTTCTTGCATTCGTTAGTACAACAAGCCCCATGGACCACACACAGCATCATACAATATGCAGACTGATTTATTTGGCATTTTGCAGTCACTATGAATCTGTTAACTTATATGCTCCTTCATATGAGACATTAGAGATTTTGATTGTATTATATTGTTTTCCATTTTTAGCCTGTCTTTAGGTATTCACATGTGCAGCATTCATAAAAGCCTCCCTCTTGCATCATGTGTGGGCTGCAGCTGTGCCTCAGCAGCTAGCACGGGTCATCTATTAATCTTAGAGTTGGCTGTTCAATCCCAGGCTCCTCTGGTCCACATATTCAGATGTCCTTGAGCAAGACACAGAACCTCAGTCACTCCTGATGGTCGAGCCAGTGCTTTGCATGGTAGCTCACTTTGGATGCATCTTATTTTCCATTTACTGTGTGCCATGCACCACTGTATCTGAGTTCAGGACCTGAAGCTTCTAGAAAGCTCATGAAGGTGTGTCCTTCAGAGGACCTGATGGGCTGTGTGAACTTCAGACAGTCTAGACTCACGGGGACCAAAACAAATTCTGACTTTAGGTGCAATGTCCCATCAAATTGGTCTCTCAAACTTTTTTTCATGTATGCGCCACTTCATTGGAAGGATTTATTTTAAAAAAGTTTGAGAAATGTCATCCGATGAGTTTGGCTCATGAACAGTTTTTGACGACAGAGTTCCAGGCCAAGGCGTCTGTGTGGGACTACAGGATATTATGCTGCTTAGTGCTGAGCTTTGAGGTTTCAGGATGCTGTAAAACAATGTGAGAAGCACTTTCTACTCGTTCAGACACTGCCGTAATGAGAAAATACTCTTAATCCAGCTCACACATACACACACACACCGACACGCGCAGAGGCGTATTTCTGCTGCCGAGTGGTTTCTTGGTGAAAGCATATTGCGAGAGAAGCAGTTTAAGGAGTGGCAATTATAGTTTTGGACAACGTCATTGATTTAAACTCCTGATTAGAGGAAAGGTGACAGAGGTGGTACACACAATGGTGTGTGTAGGGGTGGGGTGAGGATGGGGGAATGGCACACTTGCATGCATGTACACACACACACCCTTACTCTCTCCGTCAGTCATGGGAATGCCTTAGAATGGCAAGGGTCCCCCCTTGCTCTCTTTCTCTTTCTCGACACACCTGACTGAAATATTGATGTCTCCCAAGCGCTGCTGTTCATGCCTAAGTGGTTGTTTTTGTTTCAAAGAACAGGTGACTGTTTCTCGCTCCCTCTCTCTCTCTCTCCCCCACACACACACACACACACACACACACACACACACACACACACACACACACACAGACATAGAGAGAGGAAGGCACACTTGGCTTCCTTGATCGCATTAGTCTACTATACAGGTTTTACATGCTTAAAGGGTTATCTTTGTATGTTGCAGCAAAATCTGATTCCTGACCAATCTTGAATAGGTCTGCTCTTAAAGTCTAAATGTATCCCTTCATAGTTCCACATATGATTATCAGCATATAGCAGTATGGACCTTTAGTTTGCAAAAACAAAGGCAAATCTATTATCATTAAATGTTAATATCATTTAAAGGCCAGCGCATTGTCAAATTGAGACAGAGGGAATTCCCTTCTTTTGACATCTAGGTAGAAAACATTCTGGTTTGGAAGTTAACTTTCATTTGTCATTTCACCATAAAGAGTTCAACTACTTGCTGCAAATCCACCAAACTACACAACAACAAAATAGGTCATTTGTGTTTGCCACAATAACGACTCATATGAACATTTTCTGGCCTCAGGTATCAAAGTTGGACACTTCAACCAGGTGATAGGCAACAAGATGTCTGTCACCTGAAAATAAAGCATTTCATTTCCTTTATTTAGACTGTGTTATTACTGATTGTGTTACATTGTTTCCATAGGGAGTACCTTCCCAAAATATTAACATGCATACTTATATTGTACCAGAATGTTAACATGGTGAGTTACTCTTGAATTTTATTTCAGTCCCACTGGCATTCGTCTTTCTGCACAGCAGGAAAATACATGCATGTGTACACACACACTCACTCAGAAATGCTGTTCTGTTCTGTGCTGCCTCTGTGTTACCGTTTAGCATATCCTATTAATATTAGATGAGAATCATTTGTATCTGAGCGCACCATTGACCTTAGTCTGCGGAGGCATGTAGACTACATGTGTATGTGCGTGTCTGCACACTCAAGTCCCTGCTCTCAGAACCTGTAATAGTGGATGTTACTGTGTAAGCAGAAAAGTCCCTTTGGTTTTATTTCTCCAAAATAGGAAAAACACAACAATTCAACATCCTCAGCTGATCATTATATGGATTTTAATTATGAGAGAAACCATGTGCTTATCATGGTGACATGCAAGTGTGTCAGTGTATTATAGTACATATTTCATTTTAAGAAAAAAAAAGTGATGTAATCCATCAGCTAAGCGAAGGAATCCTGTTTGTAAAAGAGTACAACGTTTATGTAGATACCAATGTGACCCCACCAGAAGTCAACTTAAATGCTCTGTGTTGATGATAACTCGAAGAATATGATGCTATGTGAGGTTGGTAGCTGACTCTGTAAGTAAAACGCATTAAAACACAAACTCATCAGGGCCGGTATCATCAGCCTATATAGGCTACCATACATTTGCTGGTGTGGGACCTCTTGCACTTGTCTTCCCTGGTTGCTTGTGTGTTGGAGGAAAAAAAAGGATTTTAAGCAATTTGTACAATTTATTGTTCCACACACTAGATAAAAATGTCAGCTAAACACTTGGTAGTAAATAGAATTACCAGGTTACACCAGAATATACGCTTTCTGTCTGATACCACTTTCATTGAGAGCCTGATGAAACCTGTGATATCTGCTGTGTTACGAGATTCATTTATACTGAAGTGTGTTAACTGCTTACTCTGTATGTGTGTGTGTGTGTGTGTGTGTGTGTGTGTGTGTGTGTGTGTGTGTGTGTGTGTGTGCGCGCGTGCGGGGGAGGGGGTCTTTGGCAAAGCTGGGGTCTACAAGCTGATGTCAGATTGTAATTGAGTAACTCTAGTTCAAATACTTCTCCATTTGCTCTCCCTATCAGTGGGAGCTTACTCTGAGCCTGCACAAGAGATACACAGCCTCTAATCTACCCAGTGTTGCTACCTGTAAAGGATTTGCAGGGTGACTCACAAACTATAGTTCATCTATGAGACTTTTGCTGTTTTTAAACATGTTGGTGGACAATACAGGTTTGTCTTTTGATCCACTAATACAGGTATTTCGTAAATGGCTTAGAAAATGATGATTTCATTATATGGCATGTGGGCCAAACCTGCTACAACTTGGTATACATCAGTAATAATAGAAATTAAATTAAGAAAATGCTGGTCTTTATATGGTGATTGAGTGGCATATGTTGTGCCTGCTGCATCTTTTTAATTTGTGCTGTGATTTTGTTTTATATTTATAGTTTTTTTTTGTTTTGTTTTTTTCTTTACTTCCTTGTGGGCAGCAGTCGGGTTCCGACATGTCCCTGAAAACCTGAAAAACAATTTTCCAGTCATGTAAAAGTCAAATTATTTCAACATTCTGTTTTCCTTTAGCTGAAAATGAACTTCACAAACAGATAACATCGCCATGTGAAAGTGATAAGTGATGTTCAGGATCATATTAACATTCAAATGGTAGTTAATGGATGAGAGTATTTTGAACATGCACGTTGGATAACATTACAACTTAAGTGGCTGAAACTCCAAATAATTTACATCATTCTTAAAATGTAATTTTAGTCAATGCTGGCAGGCAACTGGTAGTATTAGATTTATGGATTAATGTTGCTTTCTTGACTTGTTTTAAACAGTTGAATAATGTTAAATTGTTAGCATGTTTGGATCAGTTGCTAAAGTTGCTAGCTTATTTGCCTGTAAAGGTCCTTTACCTTTACAGGCTTGTGAGAAAACTCTGGCTTGGAGCAGTGGTGTCAAATGTGTGTTGGGCATTGTTGACAGAGTTGGATGATAATGAATGGGAAACCAGGGTCAAAATGATGAATGGGAGCCAACTGTATGTGAGTGAAACACCAGCTAGATATTGGCTAACAGTAATTTTGTATTTTGCTTGCATCGTCTGTTTAAATGCAATGCTGTATTGTGAAGGTAAGGTAAACATTGTATGCTTGACCCATCCAACCACCCCAACCTCCTCCATAACTAGACTTTTCTCGCTCTTTGTACTACGTCATTTGACGCATTGCAAGTAAGAACAGGCTGTCTATAGAAGTTCATCAAACTACCCTGCATGTTGAAAAATGATGCTTAAGTGGTGCCTGGTGCCTTAAAAAGTAACATCAAGTGGTCCTGTCCTGACCAAGCGTCTGTATGTACGCGTGAGTAGTGAGAACCGGCTCATCTTGTTTTGAAAGTTATGTAACCACTGTGACATGTTTGCATTCATTAGTCAACTATAACTGACCATACAGTCAAATGTTACACTGACGTTATTATTGTTTGATCATGCTAAGAATATTATGCTTCAGATAGCCAAACATCTAACTCAGTTAAGTTAGTATTAGGTGATACCATGGATGTAGTGTTTGTAAGTACCATGACATTTAGAGATACAAGGGAATAGGGCTGGGCAGTATACCAGTTCACACCGAATACCGGTGTATATTTTTGTTATGATATTAATTTTTAATACACTGCCACACCGGTGTATGTGATTACACAATGTCCGGAACTTTGCATCGCGCGACACTGTTTCAGATGGGACCATTTTCAATGTTGCGCTTCTAAACAGGCAATGTGTGGGGCATGGTGAGGGTAAACTGTAGTGCTCTGGTGTTACGTTACGGTGAAGATGGATGGGACAGACATTGAAAGTTCAGAAACTGAAGCTGCAGAACTAGTAGAACATGATGACACAGAAGAAGTTGTGCCAAAAAAGGAGCCGTGTCTGTTGTTTTGTTTTTTTTTGTTAGGCTAAAGTCGTCGCCAGAGGCGGCAACACGAGCAATTTGCTCCACCACCTTAGCCGCAAGCATGTCTTGTAACAAAAAGACAAAGGTAGCGTATGTCCACTTTATTTCACCACTTCATGCAAACCACACAAGCCCGGTATCATATGAAAGCAGAGAGTGATGATCACGAAGATGTCTGCCTCCTCACTGTGCGACGAAGACAAAGAGTAGCAGAAAAAACTTTGCTAAATCATACAGTATGTCTTGCCTTTACTGTTTTGTGGTGAACAGTTATATTCCAGCTCGAAAAAATGCTGCTAATGTCTCCTCCTATGACTCTGTGTTAGTTTGAGATCAATAACACGAAGGTCCTGGTTGTTTACATAAAGAGGAGGGGGTTTCTAGAGTGGAGGGAGCGCTCTTCATGCAATAACCTATCTCTGGGCTTACTTCCTTCTGGATTGTCATTGGTGTTACTGTGGTGAATTTGGGTGCTGCCGCTCGGATCTCTTGACTCTGACTGGTCAAAAGAGGTGTCGATCATCAAAGTAGACCAATGGGTTGCTGAGCTATTGACAGGCCTAACTGCGCAGTTAGTTTCACCGCTCTGTCTCATTTACACATGAATGAGCAGAGCGCTAACAGGGGACTCTGCTGAGCAGCCCATGGTGTTATTTTACTGTTTTATTTGCATTTTGCCCTTTTATGAGAGATAAGAACATTAGCAAGCAGAAAAAAAGGCTGAAAAAGTGTTTTCAACAGGAGTTTCTCCATATGTTTGGACGAGATAACGGTACTCTGCCCAAATGAGCGCCTGGATATACCTGTGTTAAAACATCTGTCTTCTAGAAAGAAAAAAAATACCGCCATATACCGTGAAACCGTTATAATTTTGAAAAATACCGTGATATACATTTTTGGTCATACCACCCAGCACTACAAGGGAATGAACACACGTAGTTTGTGTTTTGAATGCTGTGGTTTACTATGGTAGTCCTGAGCAAATGAAACTGCACTCAGTCTGAGAAAAAGTTGCAGTGCAGGCAGAGGTCAGACTCATCTAACAGGCTATGAAAAGGTAGCTCAGCATTTCTGCAGGCATTGTGGATGCAGCTCAAGCTGGCCAAGTCAGGCTGTCTTTGTGATGTCTCTTTGCAAATGCAATAAAGAAACTGTCAGAAGAGTGAATGAGGAATAAAAGGATGTTTTGGTACCTTTTACTAGTTAACATTAGCTAGTTATAGACTGGAGGCTTATAGCTAGCTTTTAAGATGAAGTGCTTAAAAAATATATAAATTAATTCCAATCGGATTATGTAAACTTTGAATATTCTGTTTCCTTGCTTGGAGAAAAAAGTGGCAAAGCATTGTTCCATCGTTCCAGCTTCACTACACTATGGACTTGTATGATAATATGACACATTTCCACTCTGTATTCTAAACAGATTACTGTTCTCCTGTACAAATGCATGTCCTACTCTGTGATATGAGGGTTATATGAGGGTTTAACAGGTTGATAGAGGACATATGGAGGAACAAAAAGAAAGAGAAATGTTGAGGACCTCGGTAAAGATCACAGTTCTGAAAGGGAGGGAGTCTTGGTCAAGTGACAGACGGCTCTTGCTGTATGAAAAGAAGAA
This sequence comes from Chaetodon trifascialis, assembly GCF_039877785.1. NCBI lineage: Eukaryota > Metazoa > Chordata > Actinopteri > Chaetodontiformes > Chaetodontidae > Chaetodon > Chaetodon trifascialis. Next base: position 19,426,922 of record NC_092056.1, read on the forward strand.
CATACAGAAGAAGCTGTCCATCACTGAAGGAGAGAACATAGAGTTGAAGGCCGACCTCCAGAAGACAAAAGAGGAGACTGGACAGAGACAAGAATAGATTGCCTTCCTTCACCACCATCTCTCTGCTCTGCAGGAATGATATGATGCAACAATAGTTGCCCGGAGAGAACTTAAGAAAGAGTGTGAGTACGCAGAGGAGGACTTGAAAAAGAGAGATGAGCAGATCATCTTTCTTCATCAGAGCCTTCATGTTCATAAAGAAGAAACTGAGATAACAAGAACCTCTTTTGATGAATGGAAGACTCCAGTGATTTGAAGGGTACGGAAGAGAGGTGGCAGAAAGAAGTCATCAAGTTTACAGAGCTCCTCACCGAAGAAGACAAACAGATCAGTAGGGCCAGTAAACAGTCACATGGACACCTTGCCCCCACTGAGTGACACATAGTCAGCTCTAAACCAGAGCAATCTGATGTGTGATGCTCTTAAGGAAAAACTCTGAAAACAGCTAGAAGAAAGGGATGAAAGCAACCAGAAAGATCTCTCAGAGAGAACAGAGAGCTTCAAGAAGGAGCTCTTGGAGTATGTGAAGAAGGAAGGAAGAATCATGTTGGAACTCTCTGACTCTCTGATATCTTCCAGAGGGAGCTCTCAGATGGACTGATACAATCCAGAAAGGAGCTTTTTAAACTTGCTCAAATTTGGGAGAGAGAGCACAGCAGTGGGATAAAAAAAAGAGAGAGAGCTGGAGGAGATGCTGCTGGTGAAAGAAAATATATGGAACCACAAAGAGGCAGAGAGGAAAGAGGAGATCCAACGCCTCACATCCACCTTCAGGCAGCTCAGCTCATCTCTTGGATTCTAACAACTTAATTGAGCAGACTTCACACCTTTGGAAGTGAAATAAAGGAGTTCACAATGGGAAAGAAGAGCAGCTTCTGGAGCCGGTGGCTCGACAAACCCCTTCACCCAAATCGCAGTTTGCTTTAAGGATTGATCATTTTTAACTTTCCTTTTAATTCAGTTCATTCTCAAAAAAGGACACAATAATAACCTTACATTTGGAGTGCCTAAACTTTTCAGCAAACCCCACACTGACAGAGGTATTCTCAAGCATGAAAGTGGGACTAAAATGTTAATTCCTTTTATGAAGGTATGGCCCATAAGAGTAGCCTCTATTTATAGACGCTGTACGTGTTTTACTGTGTGTGTGTTTGTGTGTGCTTTCAGTGTGTCCTCTATGCCCCTACATTGTCCCCCCCCCATTGTTTTTCTTCACAAAAAGTCATGGCCTGACAAGGTGCTGCACGCTGTAAAAATTATGCCCTGTTTATACGTATTTATTTCCCCTTGACAGTTTAATTATTTCTGGCCCCATTGGAGGAAACCACATAAAAAACTCCCCATGTTCATACAGATTCTAATTAGGAATGCTGGGAAATTAAAACAGAGTTGTTTCGAAATGCTGTCATTTTTCCAGGGCCTCGTCTTGGAATTATGTCTCAATCAGCACAAGCGGAAATAATTACTTGTATACCTTCTAACTGCCAACATTTACCAAATGGCAAAGCAATTTACAGCCATCATGGCCCGAGAAGCAATCATTGGGCCAACTATAAATTCACAGGTCGACGGTTTGGAGAGCAACATTGGAAGGAAGGGTTATTGTGGAGAATTAGAGTGAGAGATAAAGGGTGGAGGGCTTTCTTTCTACCTGTGTACTCCTTTTTATCTCGTTTTCTGTTCCCCTTTCTCTTTTCTTCTACTTCAATTCCTCTTTTCCCCTCCTCTCACCAATCATTCTCACTATTTTAAATCTCTTTCTCCCTCCAGACTTTCCCACTCATGTCTCCACCTTTCAGCTTATTTTACAGTGAAAACATAGCACCAAACACACACACACACACACACGCACACACACACACACACACACACACACACACACACACACACACACACACACACACACTTCTCAAATGGAGGCAGCGTGACGATTAAGTGATTATTTCCACACACACCATTAAACACACTCATTGCTGGCACAGACATAGAAAAAAAGGCCCAGATAAAAACATACATGAGCACAGACACTTAAACACCCGCACACATTGGCTTTAAAGTAATTACTCACACACGTCATTAGACACAGACACAGATGAAGTGGAGTGTGTTTATGTTCTCTGTATCTTGCAGTGTGGCCTATTGTAATACCCTTTTACTCTTTGGATTTGATCTATTTAGTATAACAAATTAACATTTTTTTTACAATCTTACAGCACAGACAGTCATATAAGTAGCTCCAGGCAATAGCAGAATGCTGAATATCAGCCTGAAGTCTGAACACAGCTGTTCACATTGACAGCAACCACATATAAAAAGAGTGGGACTTGTTTATCATTTTGCTTCTCTGTCAGCAAAATATGGGAAATTTTGGAAGCTGCTGAAGTACTGCAGAGAGAATATGGAAATGAAAAGGAATATTAATTGTGTCTGAATGAAACTTCATGTCATTTTATGGGTAACACACGAGTAAAAATGCTTGTGAATGTTTTCTGTAGTGTCAGAAGCCTCCTGAACAATATCCACAACAGTAACTTTGTTTCTTGTCTTGTGTGCTACTGAATTGATTTAAAGTGTGTTTTTATTGCTTATTGTGATTCCTGGTTAAACTGGCCCGAAATATTCAAACATTGGGTTTGTAATTGTTTTTTTTTTGTTGTTTTTTTTCTCCATCTGTGTTTTGCTTCCTCTTCTGACCTCACATCTCCACTTATTCAGTGTCTGCCTCCCCCCTTCCCCCTCTGATCGGCAGAGGAGTTCTTGACTGACTTGACTGTTTTGGCTCTGTGTTTTTGTCATTAGCTGAGGATCAAATAACTAGAATATGAAGGAAGGTTTCTTTTATTGAGGGTTGATGAGGATTGGGAGTTTATGTTAATTCAGCATTAAGCTGCTTTTGTCATCATGTTCTCCTCACATCAAGCAAAATTGATGAGTCCACTTTGATGTAATTCTGTCAGTCAGCTACTCACATGTTTTTGATTACAATAGTTTTGAGCTGTGCTTTGTACCTCAAACCGTGCGTGTTTGAGGCACAGTGTGACTGAGGTGTGTCTCTGTGCTGTGATGGTTAGATTGCTAAGTTGTTGTTGCTTTGGGCTATCTCTAAATGGACAGAGAAATTATTTTCATATAGCCACTCAAATAAGTAAACTTTTAAATTATTGCAGAATGTAATGGTAATAATGCTGACCAGTAATGGTCACCCTTTCTTTATTGGTCAGCGGTAAAGTAGGGAGAGCAGGTTAGGACTCAACACAAAAATAGCTCTCCACCTTGAAACGCAACCTAATTCATCTCTTTAGCTAATGTCTCCTCCAAGTCTAAAACCATGGACACATGGCTTGTTTTACACTTTGGCTTGCTGAACAAGTGCACAGCTAATTTCAGTTTGCAGACCTGGTAGCTTATTAGCAAGTCAGCTGTAGCACTCTGAGCAGATGAAAGACTGGAAGACCTGGAAGAGCCAACTTTGGTCAGTTTAGACACTGGTGGTCCTTCAGTTTCATGGGTCCTACATGCTCAGATGCTTGGAGGCTTAGTGAGTATTTCTGATATATCTCCACAGACCTTTGTGTTTGTTCTTTGTAATGATATAATAAGAACAGATTTGAAAATTGCTTTGAAATCACTTCTTGTAAAGTCTGTTGGAGCACAACGTGTGTTAACCTGTGAGTAGGCCGACTTAATACTTGATAACGATATACTGGGTTTAAATAACATCAATATTTTTGAGAAAGAGCCCTTAGATTTAAACAGCAATTTTAAAGTCTAAAGTACAATGACAGTTGGCCAAACTCCATCTGCTGGGGAAAATTTTTTGATATGAATGCTCCAGAACAATTACTAATGGACCATGTGCTAAGATTGTTTTTTCATCCCCAAATAGTTAAAGAATTATTATTATTTTTTTTTATCAAGTGGGACATTATACATTTGAAATGTGAACCTTTTATCTGAAGGGCAAACTCACTGACCTCCAACATACAGTAGCAAATCTACACTGAAATTTCTTATTACTTATCGGATGACTAATATTGTATTTGTGTCTATTTAACTTTGACTTTAAATTCCTATTTCTACAATTTTAAGAGACAGACACATGAACACAACTGGTACAAATCACATATTTATGCTCGCCAGTTTGAAACTGCTGATTGATGTTGAGGTTAGTTTTCACATTTTGTTGTCCTTGAAAATCAAATTTTTTCTGTAGGCTTACCTTGCCTCTCAAGCCTTTACTCCCCCTTCTTCTACCTTTGCTGTTTTATCCCTTTTCACCCTTCATCTCCTCAGTACGCACGGTCTCTTACCGTCTTTATTAGTAGTGGAATTATTCACTTGGCTTGCACCTCAGTTTGAATAAATTGAGTGTTGAACTATTGGAGAGAGGGGCTTTTTTGGCAGGCATACATTTGTGTCTGAGTATGCGTGTGTGTTATGTGTGTTGCCTTAACAAAGAGACAGCATTGAGAGACGACTAATCCCAGCGGAATAGCCCACTCATGTTCTGTTTGAGAGCGGTGTAATTAAAGGAGCGCACCTCTCCGAAGTCACCTATTTCAATACAAAACACTGCTTTACACAGACACACAGAGAGACAAATACATGCACACACGTGCCCTCTCTCTCTCTCTCTCTCTCTTACGCACACACACACACACACACACACACACACACACACACACACACACACACGCTCAGTGCTTTCTTACCCAGGGAAAACTCACTCTGTATATAATTACATCCCAGGTCTAATTTATCCCTGGGAATATATCTAAACCTGAGGATGAGAAGGAGGGAGAGTGGACAGTGGTAGCTGTGAGGTTCATACAAATCGTAAGGTCAAGAGAATATAAGAAAATAGTGCTGTGGTGACAAAATAATCAAACTATTTTGTGTGTTATTTTTAGATACCCAATCATTCTTTCTATTTCTCTATCTGTCAGTTGGTCCCCTTTCACTACATCTTTATCAATGCAGCAACTTTTCCAATAAATAACTTCTGAGAGTCCCCCCCCCCCCACCCCCGGATTTTTGGCATTTCCACTCACAACCAAATTGAAGATATGCTCAAAAACAGGCAAATGAATACACACAGTTGATCACTGTGGCGTATCTCTTCCCTTTGACAGACAGTAAGAAAGATGTCTCTAGTGTGTCTGTGCATCAGACATACAGAGACGTCTTGGATGTAGAATAGAAGCTTAAGTGGAAGTCTCACTTGGACTGGGAGGATACACGTGTGTTTCTGTGTGCTCACACAGCATTTTGCTGCAGCAGTGTATGTGAACATTGACTGAATAGAAATGTGCTCACACACACACGGACACACTAATGCACATCTTCAGTGTTGACATTTATCATGTCTGCCCTGTCTGTCCACGTTTGATGAGGTTACACCCCAGTCCAGCCCAAAGTCTTCCCCTTTTCTCTGTCCCTGCTTGATGAGGTCAGTCCTTTCACTCTTTGATGAGGTGCGGTCCAGCCAACCTTCAATCTGACCACTGACAGGATAGTGACCGCAACTGACCTAGTGTGTGTGAGTGAGAGAGGATGTGTATGTTTTTGTGTGAAAAAGTCTGTTATCCTTTTTGTAATGTATTGAACTTGATGGAAGTTAAACTTGATAATGGCAACATTTATCAACCAAAATATCATAGAAAATACATTTACCTGTAAATCTAATTGTGTATACACTAAGCCAAAATGCATTTATGGAACAGTAAAATAGTAAAGCCATGTGAAGGTTTAGAGGATCCATCTGACTCTTTCTCGTCCTCTTTTTGTCACCTTATTACACACACACACACACACACACACACACACACACACACACACACACACACACACACACACACACCTCTCTCTCTCTTTCTCCCTCTCTGCATAATATCTGTCTGTATCTCTCTCTGTTGCACACACCTCTGTCTTCCTAGCTGTGGATCCTGCCTGACCTTTGTATGGAATAACAGAGCTGTCACATGTCTCTCTATTCTAAAGAAATCACAAGATGCTGTACATCCCCTGAGATTAGAAGCATGTGTATCTGAGTGCATGTGTGTGTTTTTTAATCTTTTAATCACAAATGTGTTACACTGCACCGTACACTGTATGTCTTGGAATGTGATTAAATTGTTGATGTGTGATTGCATAAGTGTATGTGTGTGTGTGTGTGTGCGTGCGCACACGCACGCGTGTACGCACGTGCGCGCGCACACACAAGCGTATGTGTGTGTGTGTGTGTGTGTAACGCACCACACGCTCTCCTCCAAAGGTTACCAGACAGAGTTTTGGTGACAGGCTCCAGAAAGCCCCTTAAACCCAGCGGCTTTTCCCAGCAGCTGGTGTTCTCTCCTTGGCCTTGATCGCCATCACTGCCCCTTCCCTCCCTTCAGGTGCCTTAGTGGGACACACACGCACACTTGCCCACACACATATGTAAGAAAGTGTGGTAATCCAAGCCATGATATCTCTTCTAATCTTTATTGCTATATTTACCAATTTCTAACTTAACCAGCATGTGATCTATGTAGGTGTAAGACTACATTGTGTTGATTATTTGACCAAACGGAGTGGTTCCACCTGTGCATGTGCTCATTTACCATCTATGCATCTGTTGTGCTAAGCAAACAGCCAAGCCTCAGTGTGTGTCACTCTCTGTCATATTTGATGAAACACTGAAAATCTCAATCCAGCTGTAATAGCTACTTATATGCATCTGGAAACTAGCTGTGTATATGTGCGCATTATACAGTATGCAGTACCTTCACGTGTTTAACTTTGGACATGTCTGTGTCGTTTGTGTGTATGTATATGTATTCATTGTGTAGAGCAAGGAGACCTCTTTAAAATCAGGACATTTTTTTGTTGTTACTTATTTCTGAACTGGGGATGCTATGAATAAGTTAAGTGTTAAGACCCGGCATTAGAATTAGTTTTCAATAAAAAATTAATGACATTTATCAATATCTTACTTCTCATTTTATAATTACAACTATGGAAACAAACTTCTCGAGTCCAATTTTAGTGACTATTTTTGCATTATTATTCTTTATTTCTACTAAAGAATGTGTATATTATTAATTCACGTTGTATCAGTCTTGATGTGTTTTTCTATATGAATTCTTTATTGCAGCTAAGTCATGAAAGTTTCCTCTGCTGCAGCAGTCTGATTTTCCTACACGGATAAATAAGGTTTCATCTTTAAACAAAGCATTAGAAAATAGTCCAAATGCTGCAAAACAGTGTACTTGGAGATGTGGATAAACACTCTCTCTCTCTCTCTCTCTCTCTCTCTCTCTCTCTCTCTCTCTCTCTCTCTCTCTCTCTCTCTCTCTCTCTCTCTCTCTCTCACACACACACACACACATATACACACACACACGCACACGCCTGAAATGAACTGCAGCTTAAGTGTAGTGTTTATCTAATAACACCTTACTGTAAAGCCTCACTGCTATTACACCAATAGGACAGTTTGGTGACAGAGATGTCTTTCCAGGTCTCCCTCTCACTTTTTCCTCCCTGCTTTGAGATCCTCTCTCTCTCTCTCTCTCTCTCTCTCTCTCTCTCTCTCTCTCTCTCTCTCTCTCTCTCTCTCTCTGACACACACATACACACTCTATTTCTCCCACTCACCCTCCCTCTTTTTCTGCTTTTTCTCTCTTTCTGGGTTCAGTGGATAGCTGGTTGGAGGGCTGGGCAGGGGGTCTGTGGTCAAATTGGTCGTTTCCATGTTGTGTTCTGCTGTACCTGCTGACAGAGCTATCAGATAACTTAGCTCCATCTCTCCTGTCCCTGCTGGCAATGTAACACTGTGTGTGTGTGTGTGTGTGTGTGTGTGTGTGTGTGTGTGTGTGTGTGTGTGTGTGTGTGTGTGTGTGTGTGTGTCTGTCTGTCTGTCTGTCTGTCTGTCTGTCTGTCTGTCTGTCTGTCTGTTCATGTGTGTGGTCGAGAGAGGATTTGTGGTTCCCTGATGTAATTGGATGTTATATATGAATTTTTATTGTTGGTATGATTTTTATAATTTACTATTATTAAATCTTGCATGCTATATAGATAAACACATACACTCATGCATACACGCAAGGCTCTGTGCTGTAGTTGGCTTTAAACTGACCAGAGCCCATAGCTCCCTCTGTTGGCTAGCAGTGAACTACAATCTCTCACGCTCTCTATCTCTCTTTCTCCCCTGCTTTGGCATTTCTCTTTCCCCTTACTAAAGCACAATTCAGTGTTGTGTTTTTTTTGTTTAAAAATGAAAAGTTCAGTTTCAGTTTTGCACCAGCTTTACTTTGTTTATTGTCTAGATTATTGCATCATTGTGCCAGTAGTTTTCATAATTAAATTTCACCTAATTAGCATTAAATGACAATAAGACAAAACACCCTTGTGTTATTCAGTTTGCAACACAAAAGTCATGTTTGTTTGTGGGTGCGGAGCTTTGCTTGCCTCAGCCTAGCAATGTGTTTATGACTGGCACACGTCTCGATGGGTGTCCTGAGGTCAGCTGCTTAAGTGACCACCTCTTGAATTTCTTAAAGACTGCTTTGACCAGCACACCCACACACTCACATATACACACTCTACCCAGAATGAACTTTCTGTGGCCTATCGAGTGGTGTGATTGATGTCAGTGAGAGTTGCAATGGATAATTCTTCCACAGATGTCAACAGCCTGCCACCACAGGGTCAAAACACACACACGCACACACACACACACACTCACACTCACACACGCACACACACACACACACACACACAGAGTTATTAATATAGTTGTATTCTACATTTTGAATGGATTGGATGGTTGTTTTTTTAATTATAAAGCGTGTATTTTGTTCACAGTCAAAGCATGGAAATGCCAGGGGGCAGACACACACATGAATAGACAGGGTATTTCCCTGCCTTTTACTGTAATAGCTTTGTGTTTAAGAGGTCTGCATGGCAGCAGGGGTTGCCCAGTGAGAGAGAGCAGTGGCCTAAAGGGGTCACTGTCAACATACACACTGACTGAGAAGCAATCAATAGTCAGGGGGACAGGATGGGTGGGGATGGGGGTAGAAATAGGAAAAGAGGAGGTAGGGGTGAGAAGGCATAAAGGTCAAATTATAAAGATTTCAAATAGAAGATTCAGAAGCTCTAGGAACGTGTGCAACATATGTGTGTTGACAGATTTTGAAGAACACTTTGTGATTTTGTGTGTTATAGGACTTTAGTGCGTAACAATTCTTCCCTATTTTCATAATAGACAAAAGCATTTTAAAGCATCACTCAAAGCACATATGCAGTGTGAATCCTGATCCTAGATTTCATTCTTATGCTTTTTGTTTTAAATCAAACACATTGCTTTTTGTTCAAAATCTAACTGTCAGTGTCCATAAACTGCATAAATGCATAAATTACAGAATGTGGAACTCTGCTCAGAAAAGTGTCATTGAATATTTTCCAATGTAAACTGCAACAAACAAGTACGCCTCCACAAACACGACCAGTTCATCACACACAGACTGCTTAATTTATTTTTGTGTAAGTCAGATCACTGATTTTTCAAATGTTTTTGTTTGTAGTGCAGAAATGTATGAATTTATCTTCACATCTCTGCTGCATCTCCAGACATTTTCTCCTCTCATTGTTTCACTGAAGGAATCATCTTTATATTTTTATAGGTGTTTGTGTAAAATTAATTTCCCACAGGTTTCTTTTATTTTTAGTATTTACAGAAATGGTAGATGCTTCTTTTTATATGCATTTGTGTGTGTGTGTGTGTGTGTGTTAGAGAGAGAGGTTTTGGTAAAGGATTTGTTTGCCCAGTCGTGACGGCAGCATTGATTCACACTCATCTTTGTCGATGCTTATAAGCCCCTGGATACATCATAACTGTGTGTGTGTGTGTGTGTGTGTGTGTGTGTGTGTGTGTGTGTGTGTGTGTGTGTGTGTGTGTGTGTGTGTGTGTGTGTTTTGTGTGGACGTGTGTGTGCGTGTGTGTGCGTGTGTGTGTGTGTGTGTGTGTGTGTGTGTGTGTGTGTGTGTGTATGTGTGTGTGTTGCTTGTGTACATGAACCTCATAACATCTGTATATACATGCATTTGAAAACATGGACCTCTGTGGAAATGGCAAGTGTGTGTGTGTGTGTGTGTGTGTGTGTGTGTGTGTGTGTGTGTGTGTGTGTGTGTGGGTGCACGCGTGCGTGCCTGCTTGTGTGTTTTGTGTGCTTGCAAATGTCATATAAGCCCCATTCTTGTTTGTCTTTGTTACTCCTAAAAACATTTCCACTTATGTGCATGTTTGTAAACTGCCAAAGCATGAGATGTCTTTATTCCTGAACAGACCCTAAAATAATAAAGATGCAGTAAATGTATTTATATCGCTGGTTATGTTATCATTAATACATATCTAGATATATTTTCAGTGTATTTCAGTACTATACATACTCTTGGTCAAAGGAATTAGGTAATAACCAAACTCAGCGACATGTGTGGAAAGTGACAGTGGATGAGAGTTGAGTTGTCCATGTAGCTCCACACACACACAACACTAATCTTCAGATGTTGTATGCTGACAGAGAAAGTTGTAGTTACAGTTGCGCACACGCCTGCGCGCATACACACAAACACACACACACACACACACACACACACACACACACACACACACACACACACACACACACATGCATACATCAAAGCAGAGATTGGTTTCAGGAAATGTTTTATTATCTGTTCTCTTCCAAAGCTGCTAATCACAACCACTCTCTTTCATCTTTGCATCCCCCTTTCCACCCCTCCAATTTCTTTCTTTCTGTCTCCCTCTGTCCTCCACAGTTCCCTCTTCCATCCTGTGTGCAGGAGTATCTGAGCGTTGGAAAAGTCGGATGGATGGAAAAAAGGGAAACAATTTTGAAAGAAAGGATGAAAGGAAGGAGGGAATGAAGAAAGTGTGTGCATCATTGTGGCAGAGCAGGTCCGAGTCTCCCTGTTGTTTTCCCATTTCCCTTTTTAGAGAGGAGAGCTTTCCCTCTCTCCTCACATTCCCTTTTCTCTGTATCCTCCTCTCTCTGAGGTTGAGGAGCGGTGAGCTAATTCTTCTGGAGAATCCCTCTCGCGCCAACAATACCTACATTCCAAGTTGTTAGATATAGTGGAAATGCTGGGAATATCCAACCCGCTGGTGCAGAGATGGCAGAGAGCTCGACAAAACAGCAAGCAGCAGGGGAAACCTTGTCCCAGTCATTCCCAAATCATGCCACAACAAAGGACAAAGGCTCTGGAATTGCAATAATCCAGTATTTTACTGCTGAGCTGTGATGGGCTCTGCTGTACTGTGTGTGTGTGTGTGTGTGTGTGTGTTTGCAGCGTGACATTATTTAGGCTCAGCCATACACTTTTTCCTTTGATCTTGCAATTCTCTGAATTTGATGAGGCCAATTATGTGTTTTGCAGCTGAGCGGACACAAATCTGTAATTTGTACCTGAAACATACCTGGAAACATGGTGTAACTCAGATGTTTATCCTTTGCTTGAAAGATTTTCATTCCAAACTTTTTGTGAGGTTGTTGAAACCCGCAGAAAGAAAATGTGTTTTTTCCACATTGTCTTAACATGGCAACTTTCTTGCCGGAAATGCACGTGATGGGATAAATAGAGCCCAATGGAGAGACACTTTTGGGAAAGACTTGGTCTGAGAGACAGAAATAGAAAGATTGGCTGATAAAAAGACAATGAATGAAAGAACGAAGGAGAGCGGGATGTCTTGCTTTAAATCTTTCCCTCACCTGTCTTTTTCTCCTCTCCGCTCCTTCCTTTCCTCCCTCCCTCCCTCTCTTCCCCTCTATTGCTCTTTGTCTGATCCCTCCCTCTACACCTGCTCTTCTCTCCCTCTCTCGCCCTCTCTCACTCTCCCTCCTTCTCTCCACCCCTTACTCCGCCTCTCCCTGCAGCCATTGGTCAAGTATCCACCAATCACAGCAGAACTAGGGCCTGAGGGACTGCATATGCAAAATACTGCTTAATATTCATGAGCTGCTATCGGGGCTTTAAGTCGTTGATTAGGACAGCGGCACAGCTTTCCGTCCCAACTGCCTGACTGGCTGGCTGTGTGTGTGCCTATAGCCCCCTCTCCCTGGCTCTCACATACACACACCGTGCACACACACACACACACGCTCCCTCACATCCACACACACGCAGAGCCGATCAGTGCAGGCAGCGCAGAGCCTGGTAATTGTATTGCTCCCTCCAAGCGGAAGGAAGGACCGAGAGAGAGGAAGACCAGAGAAAGAAGAGGAGGAGAGAGAGGAGAGATATTAAAACTTTGATTTTTTTGAATTTTCTCTTTTTTTTTCCCTGGAGGAGGTTGACATGACAATGACCCGCTATCGCCGATGGATTCGGTAGGACACCCGTTATCCGAGTGTTTTTTAATGCACTCTGAACAAGAGTAGGTAAATTTTACCTTTTAAATCTTATCCCTTTATTCATCATTCAACTTGTCATTGTCATTGTCATTCACTGTGTATGAGTATGTGTGTGTGTGTGTGTGTGTGAGTGTATGTGCTGGTATGCAGCGGAGGTGGCCGGCACCATGTCAAGGTTGTTTCTGCTGTCAGGTAGCACGCGTTCACTGTCTGTGTGTGTTTGTGTGTTTGCATGTGTGTGTGGCTGCAGTATCCGGACAGCAGCACTTACTCAGTGGGTAGAGGAGCAGAATTTCTGTCCCTCCACCTGGGAGTGAGCCGTACACACACACACACACACACACACACACACACACACACACACACACACACATATAGAGATACACACTCATTAATTACATAAAGACACAGTTTTTCCTTCACTTTCTCTGTTTTTAAGAGACTGTTTTACTTTGAGTCAGATTGTTCTCAGGACAAAACAGCAACCCATATCGACATGTGTGTATGCCTGTGCGTGTGTTTATGCTTGTGCACATGTGTCTTATGTGTGTGTTTGTCCGAGCAGAGAATCAGCAAGGTAACAGGGCATTGAGGTTACAGGAATAACGCGGGGAGACGGGAGGAGAAGGGCCCATAAGAGAGGCGGGAGGAGGAAAGGGGGAGAGCTGCGCTCTTAAATGCCAGAGGAGGTAGAATTTCAGACGGGCAACTCAGCGTGTGGCCCCGCACAGGAATTAGAGACAGTCACACACGCACACACACACACACACACACACACACACACACACACACACACACACACACAGGCGAGTGCCGCTGAGCTGCTCCTTTCGCCAATGCTTTGCTCTTTTAGGTGTGTGTTGAAGACACTGTTTAAAATGTAGATTAACTGATTGGCAGAATGGACACCAGTGTGTGTGTTACTGTGTCTGTAACATTCAAAGTGTGTTTTAGGAAAATGCACAGTGGGACAGACAAACTCATAGATTAAAGTGTATTAAATAGACCAGTCTACACACACTTTGTCCTTTCTCCAACATTACAAAGTAAAACATGGATTTATCTGAAGTGATGAGTATAATTCCAGAAGTGGACTGCACTCTCTTTGCATGTAGCTGTGAATCCAACAATAGCACTGATACTGTCAAATTTGCATTGCCAATAATTAATGCCAGAATTTAATTGTAAATATGTATAGAAATAAAAAATATGTGACAGGTTAATTTTGTTCCCAGTGGTCATGGCTTATAGTAAATAAATTAAACTGCTTTACAGTGAATCACAGCCTCAGTTCACAGTAGAAAGTCAGAAGCAGAGAACTGAAAGGACAAAGTCAAAGCAGGATGACATACCGATGTGTTTCCTGAACATGACATTAATGACATTTTTAAAGAAAGCTGGCATTTTTTGTATACTTTGAAGCTCTCACCTTTGTGTGTGTGTGTGTGTGTGTGTGTGTGTGTGTGTCTTACATGCAGAGACATTCTCATCTACACAGTATATAGAATAAGCAGAAACATGTTTAAGTAAAAAGAACAGCTGGCTGAATAATGACCATTGCTTTTATCACTGAACTTGACTTTAATCATTTTTAGAAACTGATTTTTGGTAGTTTATGTCTGTCATAATTTGATTTTCAGCAAATACTAGAGATTTTCAAAAGCCTGAGTGATTCCTTTTGCACTTTATGCTTATTCAGTGATTAAATAAACACCTAAAGGGCCTTTAAATGACCATTTTCAAATATCAGTATGATGTCATACATCAGGCTTTTGCTAACTTTGAGGTTTTCATCTGAACAAAGACTCTTTAGAACAACCTTTTCATCGAGCATGCTGACTGCCTTTTGTAAATCAAACGACTGGATGTCCAGAGCAAAGTCTGCATTCACTGCATTATCGACTGTAAGGTCCCACCCCGTACACTTCATATGAACAGAATTTGTACATTTTTCCTTCAACTGCAAAACGATGTGTATTTTTAGAACCCACAAGTAAATTGTGATTTTTAATTGTGAATTAGAAAGAAAAAAGTAAATACTTTTGACCAGATTTTGATCCACAATGGTCGAAGAAGTGCACAGCGTGAGATCTGTGTTTAGAAATCAAGCATAAATACATATCCTGAAAAAAGAAAAAAAGTTTGGCTCAGACAGTTATCAGTGAAATATGCTGCTTTACCTGCGTTTTTGTCTGTGAGTGCAAGTAAACTGCGACTGCTCTCACATATTTTAGTGGACCCTCTGGTCCATTCCTGCATCTATCCGTGTGTCCGCACCAACATCCAACCACCCATTCATCCATCCATCCATCAATCCATCCATCCACCGTTCTCTTTTCCCTGCTCAGGCTTCCCCTCCTTCGCTCTCAGGCACTGCTCTCCTGCACTAATTAAAATATTAGGGATAATGATGATCATACCGATGATAATAATAATAATAATAATAATAATAATAGTAATAATAATAATAACAAGTACTGCTTAAGCTGTTAACATAATTGCATTCCCTTCACGCCACCATATACATACCATTTGCATATCATTAAGAAATATTTCCTACAGTGACTTTTGTGAATTTGGTGGGTTCTGTCACTGGGTATGAAGGAGACGGGTGGGGAGGATTGCACAGCGGCCCGGCAGATCATTCAGTTTGAGGTTTGCAGTGTGAGAGACGAAGAGAAATGCAGGCAGAATAAATTTTTCACATCACAGTTATTTTCAATTAGTGATTTTTGTAGACATTTCGTTATTTTTTTAATCAGGTGGGAGTGTTAAGCAAATCAAATGTTTGTGATTGTGACTGAAAATCCTGTTCAAATCAAGTCTGAACAGTTTGGTACATGTTTGAAATTACACTCTTGAGGTGTGCCCTTGATGAAAATTTGAAATCCATTACACTAAATTTATACATGCCAGAAAAATGTGAACAAAATCATTTCCTTGTCATGATTATTATTTGCTGTTTGGATGGATTTAATGATTAACCGTGTGCACGAGATCGCGTCCAGTGTCCACCCTGTAAGTGAAACCCAAAGTGTTGTACCATATTGTATAAGGCAGCAATGAAAGCAGTCTAAGCAGATGAATTCCATTGTTCATTGTCTGTAGTTGGAGCAATACGTTTAACTTAAAGATTTCATAATGACCAGTATTTTTTCAGATTTTCAACTGACATAATGCAATTTAAATAAAATAATAAAAGACAATCTAATTGTTGAAACTTGAAAGCCAAGTGTTCTGCTTACTCTGTTAGTTAAGACTTTTTTTTCCCCCTTTTTGTAGCCGCTTTAAAAATAGGAAAAGAAAATGTGCCCCTGTTGTTGTCCAAATTTGTAGTGAAGAAAAGCTCGACATATATAGAATTAATGGGAATGAAAGGGAAATATTGCTTCCCATATAAGAAAATCAAGAACATTTATTATTCTTCTCCCTGCCTTTTTTCCTTTTCTTTTTGTCAGTCTCTCATGCAGTCTTTTTCTCAGACCATGAGGGAGAGAAAGCAGTAGAAAGAGAGAGAGAGGTAAAGCTGACTGGAGGGAGGGACGGGGGACCAAAGCGAGATTGCGTAAATTAAAATCCTTTTAATCTCCTTATAAAATCATTTACTTAATTCATCTGTCAAAGCATGTCAATATGTGCTGCACTGATTTGTTGGCTGTGTGTGTGTTTGTGTGTGTGCATGTGTTTGTGTGTGTGTGTGTGTGTGTGTGTGTGTGTGTGTGTGTGTGTGTGTGTGTGTGTGTGTGTGTGAGAGAGAGAGAGAGAGTGCGTGAGAGAGAGAGAGAGAGAGAGAGTGTGTGTGGGTGGGTGTGCATTTGCATGTGTTCGTTGTCATGCATGGGTTGTGCCTGCCTGCCCACATTTTGGATGTGTGTGTGTATGTGCATGTGTGTGACCTATTGGTAGCCTGTATGAGGAGGTGTTGCTCCTCTTTTTGTGTGTCTGTTCGCTTGTCCGTCTGTCCCTACGGCATTCATTGTCTGTCAGTTTTTGCATTGTCTAAGCCTGTGCACATGCACAAACACACACAGAAACACACACTCTTGCGTACGGCGGCCTCTCTCTCCCGTGAAGGGTCCGAGCATTCCTGTGGTAATTTAGCCCCGTAAAGAGAGAGAGATGCAATGAGAGACACAGACAGAGCGAGAGATGGGAAGGGGGGGGTGCGCTTTTGTCTGACACCAGCACTTAGGGGTCCGCTGGACACGGTCATGTCCGCATGAATGCACACATGCGCGCAAACACACACCTTCACACACATTTTTTTCTGCATTTGAAGCTAAAAAGTAACCAAAGTGTCTCAAACATGCATACTGTACACATTCACACATGTATGCACCCGTAGGTACGTATGCACCAGCACATAGTTGTGTTTGTGTGGTCTTGATGATGTGAATTTCTCTGATTTATTCTCAATCTGTCAATGCCATGTGTGTACGTGTGTGTGTGTGTGTGTGTGTGCGCGAGAGAGAGAGTATGTCATGGGTCAGTGCCGGCCTTTATGTGTTGAAAGAGCAGTAAGAGAGACTGTACCAGCTGTGGCACACACACTCACTGCAATTAGCCATTACACCACACTGTTGCTGAAGCTAAATGTGCGCGTGTGTGTGTGTGTGTGATTGAATGCCAAAGCACTGATTGAAAGAGAGAGAGAGAGTGATATATAGTGAGAGACAACGGCGCTCATCTCTTCTCATCTCTTATTCTTTCCCCTTTCCTTCCCTTCACGCCTCTCATCCACTCATTCCTCATGGTCCATCGTCCATACATCAAAGTGTGCATTCATTCATTATTACTGTTATCACAATCCATCAAATCATCTATGCTTTGACTAAGAATTACTCTTATCGCTGCTGTGTACTGACTTTTGTGGCTCATTCAAGTCTATTTTTATGACGTTTCTATTTTCTGAAGCAGTGTAGGTTGGAGGGATACGGATGAGAAGGGGGGGGGGATCTTCTTTGCTTCTGTGCAGATTTGTGCTGTCAGTGTCAAAGGATGTGGGATTTTCCTTATGTGAAAAATTAGGTCTTTTTCCAGATCTCTCTGTTGGATTTTAGAGAAAATAGAGTTTTCTTAAGTAATGTCTCTTTCAGAATTTTTACTGTCACTGCTGTGGCTTCATTATTCTTAGAGATGGAGTTAGTAAAATGTGATTTCAGCTGTTCACTGGGTAACCTATTGAGCTGCGCTTCAGAACAGGGGAACGTATATGTGTGTGTGCGCGTTCGCATGCGCGCCCATCGTGTCGTGTTTAGGGCTTCTAATGCTGCCTCTCACTCCTAATGGGAGGAGACAGCGGAGACTGGGCCACAATAGAACAGATTTAGATGGAGAGGTGCCGTGTGTGTGTGTGCGTGAGTGTGTGTATGCAAGAGTGTGTGTGCACGAGTTAAAGAGGATCGAGAGAATGATGCAGGTTCAAACGTCTTGTCAGTCTTTTGCACTTTTCCTGTTCTGCTGTTCCTCGCTGCCTCTCCTCCTGTGTGTCCGTGGGGAGAGTCCCATAGATTGGCTGCTTGGGTTGTTCTCCCGCTCTACATGCCCAAGCCTTGTATAGTATGATTAAATTGTCATTGTACAAAAGACAAAAGGGAAAAGATACAGTAGAAAGGGACATGGATATAAACTAAGGGACTAAGGGGGAGAGGGAAAGAAATGAATGACCATGCTGCCTTCCGACTGACAGTGAAATATCCCTCCTCTCATCCTCTCATCATGCTTCATGTGTGTGCCTGATGGGGAGAGAATGACAGGCCAGCCCACCACCCCACCTCTCTCTTTAGGTTTTTTTTTTTTTGTCTGCCTCTCTCGCCTTTTTCTCCTCCCGTCTCTCACATGTGCACTTGGTGTCTTACTCCTATGGTGTAATTTACCAAATTAATCACATGCAGATTGCAAATAAACTTAACCATCATACAGATATGTCAAAAACCACTCATGCATCCTCTCTAAATGTATTGTCATTCTGAATCAGACAACTGTGATTCAATAAGACGTGAGGAGTCTTTTTAGTAACAGTGGCTATACACTGAAGACTAAATGAAAATATTTCACATAAGCATTAGAAAATAGAAGAAAACTAAAGAACACATCTGGCAGCAGGAAAGTAAACAAGCACTTTGTGTATTTAGAAGAGCGGTAATGCCCACAGCTTCAATCACTGTTTTCAAACTTTTTCAGGTGCACACTGGAATTCTTGTGGACAAGGAGAAACTTCTAAAAAAGGTTTTTAAATTTTCCTCTGTTTGCTTGCGCATAACTGCTGAGTGCTCTTTAACTTCAATTGATTTCAGCACCAAAACAAAGAAAGTATTCAAACTTAAGAAATGTGATACACATTTTGTGGAAACAAATGGCAGTTGTGAAACAGTAGCTTTAGTTAATGTCATATAGTGTTTTTACATTTTTTTTTTCTTTCTTGCTCTCAATTTGTCACTGACAAACAAAGCACTTTACAAAGGCAAACAGGCAAAACTTACTCTCCTATCTCAAACATGGTGCGTAACATGGGCCTCTCTGTGTAAAATGCATGATTTGAAATGTGATATGAAAGTTTATCGTGTCATTCATATTCCGTGGTGTTTTTGAGGAAAAGCAAAGGTTTTTAACAGATCAGTTGAGGACACAAAGCAGCTCATTTTGCAAGGTTTTGTCCCGTGTTCCTGCTTCTTTACGTCTTCAATTGTCCCAACAATTCAAGCCTTGAGACAGAACTGTGCACATGTGAAACACTGTATCGACGTCTTTGTCTGCCTAAGAGTGGACTTAAACAACCTAAGCTGTCTTAGAAAACAGAAGCAAACTAGAGAACACTTCCTTTCAACATGAACACGAAAAAGGGTTTTATATATTCCGAGGTGCAGCGAAGCCCACAGCTTCTTTGAACATATTCAGGTATTCGGTGGTGCTGTGTGACTTTGACAACAACTCTTCCATATTCAGAAACTTTTTTTTTTTCATTTTGTGTAATTTTAGAAATAATGCTGTATCATTAGGACAAATACTTTGGGTGTTGGCAACTCTAAGCACAATTGACAAGGTGAAAACCCTCCTGTTTGTCAAAATATATATACATTCAAATGTACATATTGCATTAATTCAACATAAACACTTCTTGCCCCCAGGAGGTGCGTTCCTCTGCGCAGCTGATCCACACTTTTCTTGACCTCCGCAGATAATTCAATTCCCCTTTATCCCTGTCTTCCCTCACCATTCACCCCCCCACACACACTCCTCCTCTTCCTCCCCGCATGCCCCTCCCTCGTGGAGCTGTCACCTTTCTGCACCCGCTCAGTCCCTATTAAGGCCGACAGCCCATCTGCCGCCTGCCCCGCTAACAGCTCCCGTCGCTTACGCTAACGCACACACACATCCACATCCACTCAGACACACAAAGGGCTGCGTCGAACCCCACCTGCCCTGATGCACGTGCAGACACACGAAGAGAAACACAGTCACACACATCTGTATACAAATATATTTATGCAGGCAGTATTTGTGATTATCTGATGATCATTTTAATGTCTCCCTGGCACACATACACACAAACGTTTATATGTCTTTGTCAGACACTATTTACGAGACTTGATGTTTTACAGATATGTTATCATCATATATATATATATATATATATATAAATAATACATTAAATTCCCATTTTTAACAATTTCCTGACACTGTTATCTGGAGTAATTAACAATATGTATACCATGTGCAGTCACCTCACCAATATTTACCACCTAAGAGCCCAGAGGTGGAAAAAAATCTGCAAGGAGCGCCACAGTTTTATCGTTAGGATGCCAGAAAGTGAACATTTATCAGCGCTCATACATGAATGCTGCTGTGTTTGTTTATGAAACTATGTTTATGCATGTTTGTGGATATGTTTGTGACTGGAAGGCATCACACTGCCCTGACCAGAGGGGTAATTAGGTAGGGCTGTTGCAGCCCCATGTGCGTATGTGTGTGTGTGTTGTGGCATTTGCTCCCTTCAGGGATAGGTGCGTTTTGCATTAGCAAGAATGGCAACTGTCTCATCAATCACTGCATCACCATGTCACACACACACAGACACACACATATATACGCGCACACATACTGTGTCATGGTCATTCTGTTCACAGATGGGCCAGCAACACATGAGCGAGTCACTGAGCATCAGAAAGACACCCACGATCTCCCTACGTTCACACACACACAAAAAAACCTTTTCACATCCACAATGTGAGCGTGTGTGTGTGTGTCTGTGTGTGTGCTGGTGCCGCTTACATGTACTGACAGGAGCGTGAAATAGGTTAGGTAGAATCACATAGGTTAATGCTCTCCCTGTTATTTTCTCCTTTTATGTTATATGCACATATAAATATTTATGACCAGAGAATTTTTATTTTGTTTCTATGTGAGTACTTTGTGGTTTTGAATGCTGCAAATGAAATATTCCTTAAAATAATCTCTTCAGAGAGAGAGAGAGAAAAATGTTTAGTTGGTTACATTTTAATTTCCATCTCATACGTATGTCGTACAGCACCAACACCATGTGTGTGCTGTGCTTTTTTCTCTATTGAATAGGATGACAAACTGCACTTAATGCCTGACTTGAAATCTGCTGAGTTTAAGACGCCTTTTCACCTAAATTTAATCTTCTGGATTGAATAAAGACGTGAAAAAATATCCGATTACCTTGCCATAAGGTATAATGTAATATAACAGAATGTCTCTGTGTAATCCCGAGCAGTTTTAGACTCCGGGTTAATGCAGATGGCAGACTGGAGAATGATTTCATGCTAAATCATTTAGCTAAAATAATACATTTATCTCAGAATTTGGTAAAGTCAGGTTTTCTTTCTAAAACCACATCATGGTTTGTTGTAATGAGGATGCTAAATAATAAGTAATTTCACCCTTCACGTCAGCTGAATTTCTTCCTTTTTCTTCCTGTATTCATCTCTTCTGTACTTTTACTTTGCCTGTTATGACAATTTGTTGAACATGGTACTGGGAATTCAGCGATGGGGATTCAAACAGCAACGTCACGTGTACAAGGTACTGGATGTACCTTAGTTTGGTGTCACACCAGGACTCTCCCCAATAAAAAAAAGCAGTATTAAGTGTTGCCTGTCTATATAGCATTGTGACACCGCAACCAAAGCCAATAAGTGTTTGAAGCAGCAGCAGCAGCAGCAGCAGCAGCAAGATATCGATTCCTCCTATTCACCAGAGTGGAACTAAAACCTACATATTACACACCCCGGCCCTCCACCTCTTACTGAGCCGACCCAGCTCTGTGGATGGAGGGAGGCATGGCTGTCAGACAAGTGATTGGTCTGTCTACCTGTCTGTCTACATGGCCCTCACCTAAACAAGAACCCACAGTGGGACAACACACACACACGCACACACAAATGTCTGTGTGATGTGTGTTTGTGTGGTAAACATGTGTCTATCAGTTTGTGACACATACCAACATCCTACTCTGTTTACCGATACACTACGTCTGAGGCAACATGCACACAGGAATGTAGTAATGACAGGAAGATTCGAGCAAAACCACAACAATAACTGCAAAGAAATGAGATTATTTTGTGTAGTAGCTGGTTCGCTCATCTCTTATGCATTTTGCATGATTTTAGAAGGATCACTTTATTATCATTTGTGTCCTGACATCTGTCCCCCAATCTGAAATGGTTTCTGTATTTCCTATACTTTGCCTGTAATGAAGTGCTTTTCTTCCCAACAGCCCCTCTCCATCCTCCCCTGATAGTTTCCTTTAAATGTAGGCCACCCAGCCAATTTTATTCCAAACCCTCTCTCCCCTCCTCTTTGACGTCAGCACTAAGTCCTGTCCCTCTTTCTCTCACGCTGTTATTTAATTAATTTATTTTTTTGCGATGGATGATTTTGATTCTGTTGCCCGCGGTGACCTTATCACCCCGACAACAGCTCCTCCTCTGACGACATCGCTGGTTTTGATTGATGGATAGCAGTCCCTCCTCCGGTGCCTTTACTTTTTTATGCCCTCACTTTGAAAAAGCCCTTTCCAAGGCTCAAACTGGTAAAACTGCTCTGACGTTAAACACAGCCGGGGTGTGCTTCTGTTCACAGTCTGACGCATCAACCGATGCGTGTGTGCATAGACAGATGTGTTCGACAGAAATATGTTAACACAGTCCAGAACAAAAGACTTGTGTACTGGGTAAAAGTTAGAACCCGTCCTCTGTGCATCTGTCTGTCTAGCTGACCGCTGTCTGTCTGCATGCCTGTCGGTGCTGTCAGCGTGGCGGCCTGTGTGTCTTTGTGTCTTCGGACCTGTGTTTTTTTACTGTTTGCATACCGGCCTGTCTCTGTCCTGCCTGTGTTCAGTAGTTGCATACTCGTATATCAGTTTCTGTGTACTGTAGCTGTTATATCTACTGTGGGAATACCGGACAGCAAAAAGTACACATTTGGACGTGTGTGTGTGTGTGTGTGCGTGCGTGCGTGCATTAACTGCATTTGTAATAATTACATAGTCTCAGATTCATTTGCCTCACACTACATTTATTGAGGAATACTTATTCTGTCTTTGTTCTTCTGTATCTTTCTTGAAGTTTTTTCTTCATTTTTTATATCCCTGTCAATGTCCTCACCTGTTGTAAAAAATTTTAAATGAATGAATGGAAAAGTGACAGATGTTTAGTATGGTTTCTAGAGAACTTTATGTTTTTGTTTACGATGTAATGCTGTACTTTTTATTCTTCATCTGAACTGAAACAGGAAACTGGATTCCGGTACTTAGAAATCCTTTATGTAAGCAATTGATGAAAGAAGCTTGGTTTGCCTTTTTTTCCCCCACTTATTCTGCATTTCTTTTTCCTCTACATGTTTCCACGTTGTATTACATGAACTGCATTTTTTGAATGTCCCTAAACAATAACCTTTTTAACAAAAAATAGTGTGATAGTTAATCCCCCCAAGTTGGAAAGGCCGTGCCTCAACTGCTTTTTCCCACCTGCCGTTTCTTTATCTGCTTCTCTTGCACTGGCCATATTTTCACCCCTCCTTCTCTCACTTTGCCCCCGCCTACAGAATGAACTTATCGAAGGGACCATTGGTGAACAGCAGCAGTGAAGATAACTCCAAGTCAACCTATAGCAAATGCGGCGCTGGCGCCTGGAGGATGCACCAGAGCTACGATCCACTAGAGGCCAACCACATGAGAGACGCACATGCCCTCTACAACCCCAGGTAAGATGAAATGACGACAGGACCGAAGACGCAGAGAGAGAGAGAGAGAGAGAGAGACGTGAAAGAAAAAGAATCTATGAACGTGTTAGGTTGTTTTACACAGAAGGCACACTTGACCTCTATAAACCTCAGATGAAAGAGAAAGAAAAGCGAGCACTTTGAGACATCAAAACCCAGTGTTTTTAGTGGTGTGTCTGTGTGTGTGTGTGTGTGTGTGTGTGTGTGTGTGTGTGTGTGTGTGAGTGTGTGAGAGAGAGAGAGAGAGAGAGAAAGTGCGATTACAGCACTGACAGAAGTAACTTTCCTCTATTAGAATATGAGGGTTATATATTAGTGCTTTTCTTCATTTTCATTGATTTATTTCCTAATACTGATATTTCTGCAGACTGAAGTACATTTTACATTTTCTGCATACACACTGTGATTAGATCAGCGTTTAAAATAAGCTCCTCTGCTTTTGTGTCACTATGTGCAAATAGAAAAATTACACTTGCAGGAAGCAGATTGACAGTATAGTATAGATGTGTGGTTACAGTGTCTGCCACATGGTCACAACTGTGGCTGGTTCGATTCCAGCTGGCCCAGGAGTGGCCCAGTGGAAAGTTGAAGTTCCACTCTCTGTTTGATTTACATTTTGACAAACAAATTTTTACCGAAAAGAAAAATAACATGGCAAACTAACATAAATTAAGTCAGAAGAAAGACCGTTTTCTGCCTCTTATTAGTTTGCCTGTGTGTGTGGTGGTGGGATCTGTGTCCATGCACGTGTGTGTATTTGCTGCTAATTGTCCCCAACATGTTTTGCTCTGTGTCCAAAGGCAAACCTTATATTTATATTATGATAGTACCTGGGTAACCCTTGTAGCCACTGCTACGCACTTCACCTATAGTACTATCTTTTAACGAATATTTTCACAGTATATATGCGCTATCACAAGAAAGTGGGATTTAACTTCCGGCTCAAGGACACTTCAGTAGTGCAAATGTGTCGCAACACAGAAGCTTTAAATCATATCATTTGGTTGAAGGACAGTCGCTTTTACCATAACAGTAATCCCCCATGCCATCTGCATGTGCAGTAAAGCATGAAAAGCTTTAAACAAAGTGAAATTTCCCTTTAAAGTTCTCCAGTGGAGACCAGTTCTAGGTTTGTGTTGATTGAGGCAGGTGAAACTGAGGGCTGCCACGGTCCATTTTTAGAACATAAACTGTAAATATGCTGCTTGTTTCATGTTAAAACACAGTAAATGTGTGCCGCGTGAAACACGGACACACTTTCCCTCTCTTCGTACTCTTCCTCCCTCTCTGCCCCTTCTTCCCTCTGTCTTTCAATTATTCAAAGTTCCTCTGGATAACAGCCACATGCCCAGATTGCAAAACTGTAATTGTAAGTATGTGTTTTGTGTATTATAATTAGCATAATGCAGGCTTATTGCACTATTATATGCAAATGAGCATGAGTATGTGTGTGCTTTCTGCTGTATGTTTAGATTTTATTATATTTCTTCTAACCTGAGCTTGCTGTGGCTAAGCTCTAAAAAAATATTTGAACTGACTGCACAGATAAACTTGCCACTCTCTTGGTTAGTTGTTCTATGCTGATAAATGTGGAAAGATTTGATGTATTTAGTCAGTGGTCATGTCATTATTCTGCCACTAAACAACATTATGCTGCTCGATCTCACTCACTGACATGACTACCTGAATTAACATTACTATCATGTATTTTGCTGTTATTGTTCTAGTATTATTGCAGCCTATTAGAACACTATTGATTAGTGCATTGGTAGGCTTTTGCAAAGCCCTTTAATTTTAAGTGTGTGTGAGCATGTGTCTGTGTGTTCGAATGCCCGTGTACACTGTAGACTGGGAAGTCTTAGTCCAATAGGATTTCAGGGTTAGTCTGGGTCAAGCCAATTAGAGGTCTGGCAAGCCATTCTCACGCAGACTCTCAGCCAATCACCAACAGGAGTATTACTCGCAAAATATGGTGTGTGTGTGTGTGGGTGTGTGTGTTGGCAGACAGTGAAGTCTGGTGATGAGAGGTGTAAAGGTTTGCCAGGGGCTAGGGAGTCACGCCATGGCTTGAGGTCACACATTACATTCGCACACACAGAGAGACACACATGCTACACTATGAATTGGGGAACATTATTTTCCGCTGCATTGGTTCAAGTTTTGGACCAAGTCAAAACAGCTGACAGTGTAATTGTGAATTCAACTGCCAAATCTGTGTCAAGACTCAGATCTGACCCAACAATATTCCCCAGTTGGGAGATAATAGAATAACAATATATCCTGGAGTTCCCAACTTTGGTCTTCAGAATTTATCTCCAGACCGCGATTACATTACTGTAATACAAGAATATGTAATGTTACAAATCAGAACAAAAAGACATCTGTAGTGACAGTTTATGGTCGAGAACAAGCTCGCAATGGGCCTTTTTCACAGCGAGCACTTTGACTTCTCATGGCAGGACAAGCACAGGTGTTACTAATAACATTAACAATGGCTCTGTTGTATTCACATGTCCCAGTAAGATATGACAATGTGACAGTGAGCCAGCATGAACAATACCAGGACCCTGAAACTGAAGCAGCTAAATGGAATTCAGCCGTCATTAATCTGATTCTTTACACCTGTGTTTTGTCTATTGTGTCAAAGATGGCATCAAACAAAAGAACTAATCAGGGACTAAATAGTGAAGATGAAGTCTGCTCAACTTAGCTTATCCTCTCACACCAATACAAATCCATACATTTTTTTTTTCCAGGGGTGATTTTATACACACAAGCAGTATCACATGAAAAGTCTCTCCAGGATATCTGACCTCCAACTGTGTTGATAGGATGTAGTCACACATACACATTCTCACACAAACATGCACTTGACACAGCTTTGGGGAAAAAAAACTCCAATTTAAATTGTTATTCCACAGTATTTATATATTTGTAGCCAAAATATAAAAATTTTGAAAAAATCAAAAGGTATGTAAATTATTCTTGATTTGTAATAATAATTAAATTTTCTGAGAATGTCAGTCGCTCAGTAAATCCATCAAAAAGCTCAGCTGTTTCTACAAAAGTATTGTGAAAACTTTTCGTATGCTTTGTTTTGAGGAGCTTTCACTCATGAAATCTTTTTTGAGTTCTGAAGAAATTCTTAATTTGTTTTGGGGGAACTGCTGTTTTCATTGGACAGCAACAATATTATTCCTATTTTTATTTAGGCCATCAAACCATGGGAATGTGATTAATGTCAGGCAGCCAGGGTGCACTTGAATGCAGACACACACACACACACACACACACACACACACACACACACACACACACACACACATATGCACGCACACACACACACACACACACACATTGCTGTAAACTGAGCCCAATGTAATCATAATGATAAAGCAGATTGCCTTAACACACAGATGGGCCTCCCAACAGCTCTGTGTGTGTATGTGTGTGTGTGCGTGTGTCTGTGTTTGTGTATGTGTGCGTGTGTGTGTAAGTGTGGACAACGCTGATTGGATTGCAGATTTATAGAAGAGGATTACTGCTAGAGCAGAGAGAGAGAGAAAGAGAGAAAGAGGGTTTCAGACACTCACCTCTCATTAACTTCCACCCCCTTCACCTCAGCTCGCCTTATTCTCAGTCATGGATAAACAGACACACATACCTACACTATACACACACATGAACATGCAAAATTAAGATGCTGCATCGATGTAGCTCCTAATGTTTCCATAAAATGTCAAATTGATGCTTATATATTAATTTTACCATCAAATGCTGAAGCAGTATTTAAATTCTTGCAATTTGCAATTATTTGAGTTTTTACGAAAGCAAAGTTTAAAACCCTGTGAGAGCAAAGCCAGTTCTGCAAAGACGAGCAGTAGTGTATAATACACATTATACTGTAACACAAACAAAATATTTAAAACCTCAAACTTCCCACAGTGAAGTTGTTCTGTCATTGTTCCTGCACTAGTGCCAGTTTTGTGTTTTTTACTGAAGTGTATAGGAAAGAATAAAGAGAGGAAGATGTTGATGAAACATCCAAATATTGGAAAACTGAATTGAGACAGACAGACGTGGATGCTATAAATGAAAGATAGGCAATCAGAGACAGAATATAACATAGACAGAAAGATGCAGGCAGGCCAGAAAGAGACAGAGACACAGAAAGAGAGGCAGAGACAGTGGGCACTCCAGCAAACCTGATTATGACTGGATGTGAATTAGATTCCCTAACAGATGGTCCAGGAGCGAGGCTGTAAGGTGCATCAGCCAGCAGTGAGGGGAGGGAGAGCGGGGGGAAGGAGGACAGAGGGAGAGAGAGGGAAGAGAGGCAAGGAGGCAGAGGGGACGAGTGTCAACAGCAGCTGGTGACAATATAGATCAATTCAGTTCAAAGCGTGCAGCAGCAAAATGTTTTGTCTGCAGGATCGAGTCTTGCTTTCAGATGATCATTATATATATATATATATATATATATATATATATATATATATATATATATATATATATATATATATATATATATATATATATATATATATATATATATATATATATATATATATATATATATATATATATATGTAAATATTGTATCTTCTTCCTGTTTCTAAATGCATTATTTCGAGAATATTGAATACTGGGTTGAAAAGTAAGCTGTGAACTCAGCCTGTTCAGGATGGATTTTCTCAATTTTTACAGATGCTGTGCATTATTGTACATACTCTAGCTCTGCTTCTCCCTCTCTCCCTGTGATGGATAGGTGTAAATCATCACAATCCTGTAGTGACAGCCCAATTTCCCCAAATCTGATCTGCTTAAAGAATGCAGCCTTGATGCTCCTCTTCCTCTCCTCTCCTCTCCTCTCCTCTCCTCTCCTCTCCTCTCCTCTCCTCTCCTCCATTTCTTTTTCTCCTTTATTCTACTTTTTTCCCCTCATTCTCTCAGATCAAGCGCCCCTTAACTTCACACACACATACACACACACACACTCACACACACTCACTCACACACACACACACACACACACACACACACACACACACACACACACACACACACTATCTCTCCTCTCTTTTGCAGCATTGCGCTCTCTTTTCCCGTTCCCTCCTTGTCTGTATCCTCTTCCTCCCCTCCCCTCTCTCTGCCTCCCTCCCATGTCACATTTGAAAGCCTTGTCATATTTACTAGAGTGGAAATCCTCTTTCACCATCTGTTTAATAAAATGTGTTTTTAATCCGATGGGGGGTATTTTGTTTTTTTTTTTTAAACACTTTTTTTTATTATACTTCTGTGCAATTTCATTTGATACGGCACCTTGCCCGGGTCTCTATCTGTCTGAGTATGAGAGAGAGGGGGGGCGGGAGTGTAGCAGAGCTGTATGTCTCACTGTACACAAATGGTCAAATGTGTAAGTGTGTATATGAATGCATGTGTATCTGTCACAATGGCAAGCATTGTTAAGTGTTTGGAAGAGCTGTTGCACCCCTAATGCTCAGCGATAACACTGCTAATCCACACACACACACACATTCACACAGAAAGGCAGACGAACACTCACCTTGATCAATGACCTTTCTTTTATAAAGGAAACCAGCCTACAATGTATATCCCTTATTCCTCTGCACAAACATTGCATGTCAAGATCATGTGAATAAGCAGTATGAATATATGTTCATCAAATTTATTGTGTGCATCATTTAAAGAAATTGAGTGAACATGTACCTGTATATACTGTTCATTATATCTTGGCATAGAAAGAAAGATTACTAATTTCACTTTTGCTATATACAGTATCTTTTATAAAAGGTTTACCTAAAGAGAGGATGCATTCAGTATTTTCATTGATTTTCCCTCTTCACCCTGGCCGGTAAAAGGCTGGAGGTCACTTCAAGTATATGGTATGCAATTTAGTCTGCCAAGTCCCAAAGTAGAGCAGAATTAGACATCTAATTTGCTTGTCTGGATTTGAGTATTTAGCCAATAAATGCTTGAATATGTTTAACAGACAAACTGTTAACTGTACTGCTGATGTGCAGCCTGCTGGATGTTTCAGATGTTTGAAGCACTGCTCTTACAGTAGACAACCACCCTTACAAATACAATGACACACAGCAGATAAAGGAGACATAAAGAGGGGCAAAGAGAGAGAGAGACAAAGAGGGAGGTATGGAGAGAGAGAGACATGGTGACAAAGATAGTGCCTGGCAGCAACACACTTATCAGCCCCTGCTCCGCAAGAAAATGACCTAAATCATCAAGATTCCCATCTGACACACACACACAGGGTTAGCGGTGCACCGCCTTAACGTTTTTGCCCCGAACAAGATCAACCTCTTCATATCTTTTCACTTAAATAACTAGACCAATGCAGTCAGTCTCTCAAATCCAAATCATCCTTTATTCAGACCAAGGAAGACTTTGACCGAGAAAAAAAAAAAAAACTCCCTCAAAAATCTGGAACGTAATCACATTTTAAGAGAAGAGAACTGACCGAAAAAGAAAAGAGAAGAAGGAAGCACATGAAACCGTCTCAACAATAGCATGATGATTGAAAATAGACGATATACATTGATATCCCCAGACTCAACATGATATCCCTGAATAGTCTGCCGTCTGCAGTTTGGAAAGCACATAATTCATAATCAATCGTGTTTGGCTGAGCCTGCCCTGTGTGTGCTGTTTCCCACTGTTTGTCCACTCACATCTACAGAATGTGTGTGTGTGTGTGTGTGTGTGTGTGTGTGTGTGTGTGTGTGTGTGTGTGTGTGTGTGTGTGTGTGTGTGTGTGAACTTTATAAACCCCAGGAAGCATCATAACAGCTTTAGCCCTAGTAGTGTGCCTCTGTAAGTCTTACCCAATTCATTTCACACCTGTGTATGTGTCTGTAGATAGTTGTGTACAGCAAAGGTGTGTGTAAGTTTGTGTTTGTTATATTAAAATTCATACCTAGAAGGAGTGTCTAAACACACACACACACACACACACACACACACACACACACACACACAGAGTCACCGACATATACACTCAGGAATATAGACACACACACATTCACATTGCCTCTCCTCTGCCAGTCTTTACAGCCCGGCAGCCCATTGGGCAGAATGTGTTTTAGCCATTATCACATTGATTGTATGTAATCAGGGGTTTATTCTGCAGCCAATGAAGTGAATTACAGGTTTCCTGCCCGCCTAACACTGTAACAATTGATCTGCTCCCTGATGTGTGTGTGTGTGTGTGTGTTTGTGTGGGGTGGAAGGTGGTGTGTGTGATAGGGTGTGTATGAACGAGAAAGACAGAGTGTGTTTGTGTGAGAGGTAGAAAGGACCAGCGAGAGAGAGACTGAGACCCAAAGAGAGCAGGAAAGAGAGGGTGAGAGAGAGCTCAGTAGGAGGGAGAGTGGTTTAGAGTGACTGTCGCTGCGTGAGTTTTTATTTCTTATTTTATTCATTTCTCTCCCTGAAAACAACTATAATCATCGACACACTGTGAGTCTATGGAGCTCGACTCCAACACAAGCACTCACACAAAAACACACACCACGGCAGCACACATTATTTTCTCCCCATATTTCTCTGCCTTTTAACGACGCACACACCATACACAATGCTCATGCAAAAACACAGATTCAATTACAACTTACGTGGAGAACACCACACATGAAAAAGATTTCTTTCTGTGCATTTTTTATATGCACGTGTCTGTTTTTTTTCCTGCCCTTGTCCAATAATGCAGCCAGCAGAAAATAGAAAAGCACAACAGCAGTCACCTACTCATCAGTGTGCAGCTAACAAGTCAAGCTTGTGTGTGTTTTTATACACCAGTATTTTTATCACTAGTGCATTCATTGAGCTGACAAGCTGACAAGCAGTTCAACAACCCTCCACAGATAGGTGAGGGTTGAAAATGGACTAAAATTGAGAGAGAAATAGAGCAAAGAAAGAAAAATAAACAGACGAGTGTAAGGGCTGAAAAGCAATTCAGTCTATTGATGAAATCATTCTATTCATTTGACTATGGAAATGTAAATGCTTTTTTTTTTTTTTTTTTTGCTCCAGTTCCCCTCCTTACCCCATTCTTTAATTCGGTGTATTTTCTTTTCTGTATTCCATCCTTCCATAACTTTCCCAAAGCATTGCCGGTATCATCTAGATAGAATTGTGTGGGTTTTTTTCCTCTCTCTCTCTTTTTCTTTTTGCTTATTGGACTGTGTGTTCTTATCAGCATCGAGAGCACAATGCTTGGTGTGATGGAAAGGTATTAGCCAACCCGTGGTAGCTACATTGTCAGCACTTCTCTCTTCTCTGTCTCTATTGCTACCACTTCTCTTTCCTCTCTCGTCTTATCCTCCTCTACTCATTTTTATTGCTTTTTCCATAGGAATTTGGGTTTTAAGATAACGTCTGGACAGTGAGATGCTTCATTCCTCTGCATGCACTGAAGTTTATCAAGGTGTTTTCAAATGTGTTTGTTCTTAACAGGGTAACATATATTTTGAAAGCTGTTTTGCTTTAAGCTCTAAATGTTAACATCTTAGCTGCTCATTGTATCTCTGTAAATGCTCTTTATATAAAAAAAAACATGTGTTGTTGATCATATTTTGGTCGTTGGACCAGCATTTTTACTCACTAATGTAATTCCTCAGATCTAGTCAGTATTGACAGAAGAGTCCAGCAGGTCAAGCAATGTGAGCAGTCAGACAATCAGGCAGGTTATAAACAAACTGAACAAAGTGTTTTCTAAACCTCTGATTTGGCGGTGGTAGGTGAATGTTAAAATGACAGCCAGACTGTCTGTTTTAAACCTCGATTCAGCTCTCAGCTAACCTGCACTGCTCCATCCTCCTCTCTTCCCTCGTCTAACCTGGGGTGGGACAAAAGCAGTTTGGAGTAGTTTGTGGATCAGTTTGTGTTTATGACCGCCATCTAGTGAGTCAGTCGCACAAAGATTGTATATAATGAAAGAGCGCACACAGAAACACAGGAGCGCACGGCAAACAGCACAGAGACACACAGCGAGGCAGAGAGTAGTTGCTCTAATACGATGATTGTATGTTTGTCCCTGCCAGTTGTCAGGGAGCTGCATCAGCCCACCGCTCTAATGACAGCTTGTCATAAGAAAGTGGCCCACCTTCCTTCAAAACACTTCCTTCCTCTTCTTTTTCCTTCCTTTCTTTCTTTTCGAGACATCGTTCCATTCTGTCTGTCGCTCTCTGTCCGCAGATCCACATATTTATCTCTCTTTCATGAGTCACTGTGCCTTCAAAAAGTGAGAAATGAAAAAACAAAGACAAAGAGAAAATGACAGGGATTGGGGTGGAAATGGAGACAAGGGAAGGTGGTAATCTTTCTGCCCTGTGTGTGTGTGGGGGGGGGGGGAGTGGGGGGGGGTAGTAAGGGAGGGGTAATAGGACTGCTGAATATTTGATGTCTGCAGAAATTAAACAGCCACTTTTGTCCCATTGCTGTAACTGTTTGAGAAACAGTGTGTTCAACTTTATCACAGGCACTAATTCTAAAATACAAACATTGGTGACTTAACTCAAGTTATTTATTTCAAAGCGTTCAGGAAATGCTCCAACAAAATTAATTTTTGGATGAAAGTGTCCACTAGTTAGCCTTCTTTTTGTTTGATGTTGTACACATGAAACCTTTCTGTGTGTCTGCTTTGGTAAGTGATAAGGTTCTGCCTGAAATTACACATAACATCGAGGAATGAACAACAGAAGTAATTGCTTTCATCAAAATGAAATAAGAAAATTATTTATGCCAGTTTGAGCAAAAGAAGCTTCGTACCACTTCTTAGACATAAGACATGCCATTCAAAAAGCAAAAATCTCATGTATGTCAGAATATGTTGCTCTTCCGCTGACGTGCGACAAAATGTGGTGAATAGCAGAAATAAAAAGAAACTCATAACGCCTTTTCTGCAATAGAATTAAGCAAACCAGGCAATACTAAAATCTGATTCCTGCTTCTCTTTGTGTTTTTACTGTAATCATGTCATAACACACTGCTCGTGTCTTAGAGCTCCTTGTGAAAGGACAAAAAGAAGAAGAAACACACTCAAGCCTTTTCCTCTTTATATAAATCTCTTTAAATACCTAAAAACATACAGAATTGATTAAAAAATTGAGACCCAACTCCTTCCCTCTCTCTCTCCACACTCATCTGAAGAGCAGACAGGCACAATAAGACTGCTCTTTCAGCACTGAGCCGTAGTTACATAGCGCCATAATTATACTGATAACATACATACATAAATGCATTCAACCTCTCGCTCGGCACAGCGCACTGGCTGTGATTTCTTAATCTCCTTTCCTCTTCTCCTCTCCTCTGCACGCATGTCTTCTTTTTTATTCTTTTTATTCCTCCCCCTTCGACTGCCATTATTTTTCATTTATAAGCAGAGAGAGAGAAAGAAAGAGTGAGAGCACATAGGAGAGATGTGAGCAGGAGAAAAAGAGATGGTAGAGGAAAAGAGAGAGAGAGAGAGAGAGAGAGAGATGGAGCAAATAGGAATGGAAAGGAAGAAGGAAAGAGAGATAGATGCGAATTTGAGAGAGAAGGAAAAAAGCGCCTGAGATCTTTTGGCACTTAAACTCTTTCACTTAATGGTACTCAGAGGGATTGACGGTCGAAGGGAGGGGGCACAAAAGAGCATAAAGAGTGAAAAAGGAGAGATTAAATCATCACCATCACATCATCTACTTAAATGGGTCTACTCTCTTTTCTGTCGCCACTGTTTTCCCCCCCTCTGCCTGAACATAGACAACCCCGGTGCGATCTCTCACCATCCCATCACTCTTTCCCACATTTACATTTATTTCTTCTTTGCTTACTCTAGCACCTTATATACGTTTTTGGCTCTCCTTCTGGATCCCTCCATCCACTCTCTCCATCCCTTTTTACCTCCTTCCCGTTCTTGATTTGTGTCCAAACCTTTCGCAGTGTCCCCCTCACTGCAAACTGAAGACTTACCTTAGCATCAGATAAATGGATTTATAGACACAATACCACAAAGCCACGATTAATAGAGTCACTGAATTAGAAGAACCTGTGAGGAGGGGAGAGAAGAAGGGAAGAAGTGGTGGTGGAAATAAAATATATGATGAAAGGTTGGGGGGGCCAAAGTATTGTACATTTTAAATGTCATGTCACTTTATGAAAGGAAAAATGGACTCAAAAAAGCATTGAATTTCTGGTAAAGGAGCGTGTTTGCCTCACAGTGCCTGTGTAGTTCGGCTAAAGATA
The DNA here is from genome assembly GCF_039877785.1 of Chaetodon trifascialis. NCBI lineage: Eukaryota > Metazoa > Chordata > Actinopteri > Chaetodontiformes > Chaetodontidae > Chaetodon > Chaetodon trifascialis. The sequence goes on from NC_092056.1 coordinate 19,461,904, forward strand.
GAGGACAGCTTTGTCTCATCGTGCTGCTCACCAAACACATTAAAGTTCTGCTGCACATTATAAATCCTAACAATTCAGATGTGAAACTGCTGTCTGTCATTTGGCCATCATCAATCACTGCAGCCAGCTCCTCTTTCTCTCTTTCTGCCTCTTTCTTGCTATGGCTGGCTGTCTGTCTGCCTACCTGTTTTCCTGTCTATATCCATTCCCCACTCCCCCCACCCGTCCCTCACCCAGCCAGCTCTCCATTCTCCGTCAAGGCGCTGTCTGTGTTTTATGGGTCCCTGTAGAACAGGGATCTTTTACAGGCCGACTGGACTTTTGAAGCCCCTCGTTTAGCAGCATCCTGCCTTAATTAAAAACCCCTTTTGTGCTTTCTGCCTTTAACAATGAAATGGGAGAGAAGGGAGGGAGGGCAGGGTTAGAGGAATAGAGAGTGGTAATGCAAAGAGGATGAGAAAGAGAGAGTGGTAAGAGTTAGAGTGAGAGAGAGAGAGAGAGAGAGAGAGATGGCAGTGAATAGGAAGTGATAGGGAGACAGGCAGATAGATAGTAAGGTAGACAAAGGGAGGGATGGAGAGATATGGACAGAGAGAAGATAGCTGTTAATTACAACTGCCATTAACAAGACACCAGTCAGCCTCCTCAGGGAGACGGAGAAGGAAAAGCAGGAAAGGAGAGAGGGAGGGAAGCAGAATAGAGGAAGGAAGAGAAAGCAGAGAAGAACAAGAGACGAGGAGAGGAATTCAGTAACCGTTCAGAGCGATTAGCTGAGATTCATTTTTTTCAATATGGTTTTGTTTAGCATTTCTTCCTCTAACTTCTTCTATGTCTCTGTCTGTCAGTGTGTAAGTGTATGAATCTGTGTCTCTGCATGTGTGTGTATGTGAGCATCATGTATGTGTGAGGCTGTCTGTGGGATGATTGAGCAGCAGAGAGCCTGCTTACTGATTACCTTCATGTAGAACAAGCTGCTATTGACTGGAGAGTGACGGATGACCGTCGGCCCCGAGCATGTGTATGTGTTTGTGTGACTGGGTGCTACTATAGATGCTTGTCTGCTACTCTCTTTTCCACACGGTTCCCCTAATGAGGCACATTCTGTTTATTTTTTATATTTAAGTCTCTTAGTCTTTTATTACGTCGTCCCTTCTGTCTCAATCCGCACAACTATCATTTCTCTCAAGAAAAGAATAAAAAACGTGATGGATGGATTGTGTGCATACGTCTGTGTGTCAGGCTCAGTGGAAGAATATAAATCCATCATAGAAAGTGACAGTGAGGAAATACAACATCATAACAAATTATTGCTGCAATTGGATTTTCAAAAACGGAGTTTCATTCATTGAACGTTGCCTTAACGCTGTCAGTTTTTCTCTTCTCTACCTCTGCCTCTCCTCTCACCCTTTGCTCTCTTGGTTTTTGTATGAATTCTTCTACGTTTTACACGTGACATTTTCTTGTAATACTTTCTTCCTCTGCTTTGTCTGATTGTTCCTGTCTCTCACCCTCAGGCTTCTCTGCAGAATGTCCAGTAAGGAGCGCCACCTTGAATCCAACTGTCCGTCCTCTTATATAAAGACTGAGCCGTCTAGTCCTGCCTCCCTGACTGACAGTCTAAACCATCACTCCCCTGGTGGCTCCAGTGACGCCTCAGGCTCCTACTCATCCACGATGAACGGTCACCCCAATGGCTTAGACTCCCCTAGCCTTTACGGCTCCAACGCAGGACCCCTGGGTCCTGCTGGCGGTCCCGGATCAAAGCGTTATGAGGACTGTTCATCAACTATTGGGGAAGATTCACAGATTAAGTGCGAGTACATGTTGAATTCGATGCCCAAGAGGCTGTGTCTGGTGTGCGGGGACATTGCATCAGGGTACCACTATGGAGTGGCATCCTGTGAGGCCTGCAAGGCCTTCTTCAAACGCACCATCCAAGGTTGGCTTCCATTTTGACTTTCTGTCCATAATTATGTCTCTATGTACATCTCTCTACATATCTGTCTCTGTGCACATCTCTTACTGTATCAGTTGTACCATCACAGATTTGCTTTCTAATTGTCTACAACCTTGTCTTCACAGAAACTTTGAGTGTCTGTGTTGTTTGTTAAAAACTGTAGACATTATTAGCTGTGGTCTATTGCTGGCAGGCCTTTAACGCTGTCAAGAAATGTTTTCCTAGTAATTGTAATTTGATTTCTTCCAAATTTGCATTTATGCAGCAATGACAGTATATGAAAGGTCATGAATACAGACACAACAATAGAAGCTGAAGAGTGTTTTTCTACATCTTTATTTAAAGGGCACAGCCTGTCAAAGAAATATTGCGCACAAACTGTACAGTAGCACCAAAAACATAAACTCTGATTTTCCCACATGAAGTTCATACACACATAAACACACATGAAGTGCACTCTGTCCCACATGCACATACTCCTGAGCCATTATGCTAGATCCAGGATATATGATGAAAGCCCCGGGCCAGATGTGAACCCAGATTTTTATATGGTACATGTATCCTCCTCTCTCTGCTAAGTGAGCCACCAGGACACCCACCACAGTCTATTTTTTCCTCTGTCCTTCACCATTTCTCTTCCTGTCATGCATGCACATACACACACTCACTTATACGCATCCAATCAGGTCCATGCATGTACACCATGCACATCAACTGAAAGACACACCCTCCTTTCGCCCTCAACCTTGACTTCTTCTTCATCAACAGCAAAGAGTAATTTCCAGGTAGTGTTTGCATTCACAGATCTAGCTGCTTATGCTTCGCAGCAAGGGTGTTAGCTATAAGCCTGTTGTCTAGGAGATAACGTAGTGTCAGAAGAAGGTCAGAGGTTATGTCTGGGGGTCAGGAGTTCAGGTTAGGGGGTAGAGGAGAGAAGGGATAGAGCAGTAATCCACATGATGAGAAGAGTACCAGGAATTAGGCTCAGTAATCCTTTGCTTGTCTCTTGTTCAGGGTAGAAGTAGTGCAGCAAGTGCACAGGTATTTATCCCCTCCAGTTTTGTGGATTTTCAAGTCACACTCAACCTCGCAACTTGATCAGCATTTTGTCCTACATTTACCCTTGTAAACAAAACACAGGTCATTCTGACAGACAACCAATTAGTCATAAAGGGAGCCAGTAAGTCAGCCATTTGTTCATTAATCCACCCAGTTCAATGATTATGCAGCCATTCTACTTTCATATAACTTATATCTCGGACAGAGCACAAAGTCTACAACTTGACTGATAAATTTGTTGGGTTTTATGATGGTTTTCACACGTTTCTCTCCACAGCAAGCACACCTTAAGCAGATACTTACCAAGCTATTTGTCTCTTTTTTGATAGTTTATCGGTAGCAATGGAGCTCTGTGGCCAAATTATTGGCTTGTGTTCCATGGGATTGGATTTGAAAAAAATATGTAATATCACCTTTAATAGCCCATTAAACATATATGTATATGTATATGAACCTTTTTAGGTTGGTTTTTTGACCTAGCAAGACCGCCTTCTTGTCAGTTTTTATGCTGCTGCCATAACCAAGCTACCAGTCAGCTGGCCAGCCAGCCATCATCGATCCACCGAGTCAGTCAGTCAGTCAGTCAGTCATATCAGACAGGATTCATCTATCTGCGTTTTCATCCATCCACCTATCCGTCGCTGCTTTCTTTTGCCACCGATAAGCAGCTTTCGCAGTAAAGCCCTAGAGAGAGAGCGAGACACAGGGAGGTCGAAATCTTACATCCACTAGATGGTCACCACTACCTAGAGATGACCTGTATGTGTTTATTATGGGATGAGATCAGGACACGGTGCAATCTTCACAAAGAGATTGCAGCACACACATACAGAGATAAAGGCAGAGACATGCACTAACTCAGAAGCACATTCACACATGGACACCAACACACATGCACAGACAGTCGCACACACGACTTTGTAATCACTCTGTGTATAGATTTAACCCTTGCTTCATCTGTCATGGCTGTAGTGTCTATTAGTTGACCAATTCCACGTGTCTCATTTCATTTTGAGGGCTTGTTAAAGGTTACATAGGTGAGGACACAGTTACAGATTAAATACAAGGGCTCTGCGAAAGTATAGATATGATGCCATGTTGACAGTAGAGCCTCTTCGAAGTATGACCTTGAATAGATTTAAAGCAATGCTCTCTCCCACCTCTCTCTCACTCCCTCATTTTCACTCTATTTGTAATCCTCCCTTCTCCTGTAGTGGACATGTTGCAGATCAGGAAGGCTCAAGTTTAAGGTTATGGGTCAAGACTTTGGCAAAACTTGTTACAGGACAGTCACGAAAGGCTGTTCAGCAAATGGATGGGAAGCCATATTGAGACCAGAGGCCACCAAGGCGATATAAATCATAGCCATTATTTTGCATTTTTGCAGTCAAAATTAAGATTTAATTTATGGATGTTTATTAAGAATTTGCAATTAGTCAATTTTGAATGGAAACAACTTGGAATTAAGTAAAGCAAATCTATCACTGTGAGGCCAGCAAACTTCAGTTTTATCAATATGTATGCTACAGTACTGTTTGGGCACAGACTGAGCAGTCTTGGATCCACTGGAACAAATGGGTCATGACATTATCTTTGGCTACCACGCAAGCCAGCCACATCCACAGATCGTGTGGATGTGTGCATTATCCTGTGTCTGTGTGTGGGCTTGTGTTCATCCATGTAAATGAGTGCAAGTTTATGTGTATGTCCGTGCAGATATGCCTGTGTTTATGTGCAGTTGTGTGTTAGTGTGTGTGTATCTTGGCTGGAAAGCAGGGCCAGCCTCAGATGGGCAGCAGCAGACATATTGGTATGTTTCAACCCATTAGCCAATAAAACCGCAGGTAATCACCAAAAAAACACCTCCAGCTGGACAGGGAGGAGAGCATGGGGTGGGAGAGGAGAGGAGAAAAGAGAAGAGGAGTGGAGAGGAGAAGAGGTGTGTACACTGGTTTGGATAAAAAACAAGTTGAAACAAGGAATGAGAGAAAGAGGAGAATGAGGAGGGTGGATTGGACACATGGATGTAGGAAGGAATTAGTGGTATTTTTGTGTGTGTGTGTGTGTGTGTGTGTGTGTGTGTGTGTGTGTGTGTGTGTGTGTGTGTGTGTGTGTGTGTGTGTGTGTGTGTGTGCGCGCGCGCCACAGCATGGAGGAAGTGGCTGTGGCAGCTGCTGTTTCTGTGGCGTCAGTCCAGCGACACCTGACAACCTGCATCTATCACTCCCTTATTGAGAGAGAGGGATAAAGGGGAGTGAGGAGGAGGCCAAAGTGTGGGAGAGGGAGGGATAGGCCAATGAAATGGGAAGAGGAAGACAGCAAGAGGGACAAAGAAAGGTGGATGAGAGCAGGAAAGAGGAAGACGAAAAATGTGATGGTGATGTAGAGCAAAGGAATGAGTGCAGTGAAAATGGTAGGTGGAACCATCCAATGAGGGGGTCTGTGCGATAGTTCAGCTCATACTGACTTAAAGGTAAACAAATTCCTCAATAGCTGAACAGTTTTAAATGTGCAAATGCATATCACCAAGTCATTTAGATGTAAAATGGTCAGGGGCATGCCATGTGTGTGCATTCGAATCTGGTCCGGAAACCTTGTCCCCTTCTCCCCTCTGTTGCTTTCTACCTATATATTTTCTGTTGCTCCCCAGTTAAAGCTATCTAATAAAGAGCCAAGGTAACAAGAAAAGAAAGCAAATGGGAGGGAGAGGCGGAACTGATGTCAAGACAAAGTTAGAGCTGTAACGTAGGTAAAAAGAGATAAAAACAGCAACAGCTCAAGGAGTATGGCAGGCCAAAAGCACACACACACACACATGTCACATTACACAGCCTGTACAATGGCGGTCAATTGTCATGCAGCAGGTGGACATACACACACATCTCAAAGGAGATTGCAGGGGATTTGAGGCCCTCAGATATCCCCCTCACTCACACCAACGCACCTGTACGAACTCACATGTTATACATAGAGGCTTCCAAGAACCTCTCTGCTCTAAGCCCACCCCAGTGCACAATAAGACACATAAAGGCACACACACATACACACATGCACAAGAGAGAGAGAGAGAGCTATGACATTCTGATATAAACCCTTCTTTTCTAATTCATACCCTATTCCCTCACTCTGAAGAAGGGTGTTTATGTCTGTGTGTGTGCATACAAAGAATCTACCGCCACATGACCTATGTCACACCTTTATATCAACCTGTAATTTATGCCTACAGTACCTAACCCCTTTCTGAATATGTACAATCTGTAATATTAAATTAAAATCCATCACACTTTACGTAATATCACTGTTGAGTTGAGGTACTGTAAATTCAGGTTTCACAAACATTGTTATATCCGTCATGGATGTCACTTTAATCAACAAATAATAAGCAATATTATCACTGCCCATGGATGCCCACTTCCACAGTAGCACTCAGTAATTGTAGCTGTCAGCATTTTTTTTTCTCAGTCAGGATTTAGCACATTTAGTGTTAGTGCTGCAGACCTATAAGAGACTCTTTACTGCAGTTATCCATTTAGCAGCACTTGCCTGTTAAGCCTTCCACAACCAAGGCCTTTTTACTGACCACCCATTAACCCACGCAGATTCTGTGTCAATAGCACATTTAGCCTTAGCGCTAGGTACATGCCGCTCTTAACTGCTGAATTAGTCTGCTCCTCCTGTATCATCAGCATGTAAAGGTGAGGTGTAAGCTAACTAGTCCCATTAGTAGTATCCATTAGACTGTAAGGGTTCCCCCATCATTTAGCATGTTTAGCCTTTAACTAACAAGGCTGTTTAATGAGCATCTTGTTGCCCATTAAGAAGTGTTCATGCATTTAGCCTTTTCCCAAGCTAACTAGCCCCCTTAATCAGCCCAGTAATGAGAAAACATCCTCTCCACAGCAGCAGTCAATAGTAATCACTGTTTGCTCTGTTTCAGTGGGAGATGCATTGGCTTGCTGGGGTACTGTAGTTGTCAGGTGGGCACAGGAGGAAGGGGACAATGGGCTTTCTGGTTCAAATCTCAGCACAGTTCATACTACAGATAAATAAACCTTCCTGAAGAAATAAACTTGTTTGAACAATTCAGTAACAGTCCAAACTGCCCTAACAAATCCATAACTGTTTTTTGCTTTAGAACTGACTGGAAGCAAATTATTAAGCAGAGGAAATGAGCAGAACTGGTGGGGACTGAAGCTGAGAGTGAGAAAACAAAACAACCAAATAAAATGGGAATGAAAACAGGAGGCGCAGTAGTCTGTTAGAAAAGGGTCTTATTTAGACATACAATTAAAACCTGAGTTGAAAAATAGCAAAGACAAAGGATGTACGATGATACAGAAATAGGAAGATGTAAAGAGAGACTGATGAAGCATGGTTAAAAGGAAGGTAAACAAGAGAAAGATATTATTATATATTGAATGCGCAGTGGTGTATTCGAAATGCTAATTAGTAAGTGAGTTACCCACAACAAAGAGACAAGACATAGAGGCAGTCGCCAACTCCAGGTGTTTCTGCTGGCAAAGGTTGTGAAGTTAATAGACTTAGGTCAGTTAATAATCTTAACCTCAGCTCTACACCTGAGTGTCACCACGAGTGAACCACAGCTAGTCACGCAACCTCAGCGTGCTCTCGCCATGACATATGCACATTTACTGTATATTCATGTAGTGCACATGTATATAAAGACACTGTTGTCTTCGCCAGTTTTTTAAACAGAGTGATAACTTTATGAGGAATTTGCTCTGTGCTGTATGTGGCCACTATGCCAACAAAGGGCCAACTTGAAGTCAAAAGTCAAGACCAGGGTTTGTTTTGATGTGATAGTTTTCTCTGTCTGTCCATCCAAATGAAAACATACACAGTATGTTTTGTTTTTTCCTATGTCTGTGCTGAGTACTGATGTCTAACAAGCTGTCTGCCCTCCCGTCTGTTGATGTGTCTGTCTAAAATGAGACCTTCCTTTCTGTCTTCCTCCAACATGTCTACACACAGGCAACATTGAGTACAGCTGTCCAGCCACCAACGAGTGCGAGATCACCAAGAGGAGACGCAAGTCGTGCCAGGCCTGCCGCTTCATGAAGTGTCTGACTGTGGGCATGCTGAGGGAGGGTAAGGGAAAAGGTCTCTTCCTTATCTTTCTCTGTTAACCGTGCTACACGTAGCATTTTAAAGCCTATTAAATGTGTTTATTTATCCGGTTAATAGAGACCAATGGTGATGGGATCAGCAACTTCTACCATCCTCAGTGCAGCATTCTGCATCACATGCCAGTGCATTAAATTTAGGAAGTAATCAACCAGATTTATTTATGGCTCCTACATATGCTGTTTTACAGAATGAAACACTAAAAATGGCTGCGGTTTCACTTCATGACACATGGTGAAGTAAATGTAAAAGGTATGGAAACATTAGGTCAAATCTGTTGATTCCGGCTAAAGATTCAATCAGTACATACATAGGACCACTATGAGAAGTGCACCAGCATGGTGTCATGGTTTATGGTATATATACCAAGAAATAATGCTACATGTAACACTTCTAAGAAATTGTTAATACTTCTTTTATACACAGTATATTGTAATCTGTTTCTGTTTGCATCACGTCCCTCTTGTTGCCTTCTCACTTCAATCTTTTACATCCACAAATGTTCACAGCTGTGCTTCTTTCTTACCTCACTCTTTTCTTACCATGACTTAATATTGATATATGACATACATTTAATAGTTTCTGAGGGCACGTTCTCTCAAAAAGACCCTTGTTTCACATTACCAAAATGAGATAAACATAGAAATTACTGGATAATTGCAACACTCACACTCAGCAGTTGTTCAGTGGTGAAGAAAGGTAAAAAAAAACAAGAGATATTATCTGCCCCCACACCACTTTGATTAAATACACTCACTCTCTCATTTTCACACTCCCTTGTTGCCTCTGCCTTTTTCTCTCCCTCTCGTCTGCCCAACTCTGACCTTTCTACTCCCACTGCACTTCCAACGATGAAAGGAAGGAGAGGAGTGGCAAGGGATGAAGAGGACGGCCGATAGAGGGAGAGAGAGACAGAGGCGTAGTGGGAGGGGGAAGGTGGGAGAAGGCTGAGGGGAGGGAGGGAAGAAGGGAGGGAGAAGAGATTGATTTATAGGAGCAGAGGAGAGGGACCAGGGGAGGATGAGAGGCAGGGGGAGGATGGTTGAATGAAGCAGAAAGTGTGTGAGAGAGAGAAAGGAGAGGAGAGGAGGGTCAAGGTTGTAATTGATGGGAGACCTGGCCTACGCCCCCTTCCTTACAGTGGTCAGGGAGCATGCCTCTGCCGACGCCTGCCAGCCCTCCCTCCATCCATTCCTGTCTTCTTCGCTCCCTCCAGTTCTCCCACTCAGTATTATTGTACTGTTTCTGTTGCTTCTCTTATGCCTCATATCCATCCATTCTCCTCTCAACCATGTTCTCTCCGTCCTGTTGGCACCATGACGCTCATCCATACCTGCTGCTTCTCACCCACTCAACATTATTATGTGAAAGCATGACAGTTAGAGGTAAACAGCTGTTGTCCCATGTGTGCACTATGAATTTTATCCACAAAAACTATGACAAAGCAACATGAAATGACACATTTTTCACAAAGAAAAGATTAGTGTTATTTTTGACTGAAACTACAGTTAAACTTTCAACAATTGAATATAATTAAATACTAATATTGGTTGTGGAAAAAAGGCTAAAATTACAAAAGAAAAAATCTAAATGAGATATCTAAATTGGAGCTTCAGACACTCACAAAATTCACAGATTTCACTGCCTCCGACAGCACAGTTTTACTTCACTGTAAAAGGATGCTCATCTCTCTCTCTCCTCTTTCCCTCTCTGTCTTTTTTCCACACACACACACACACACACACACACACACACACACACACACACACACACACACACACACACACACACACTCCCAACAAGCTGCTGTCGTAGCGTTTGTTCTCCCAGTTGATCTGACATAGGCAGAACCTATGTCTCATCTCCTGTTTTGTGTCGCGTATGTGTGTGTGGCCACAAACACACACACGCGCACACGTGTAATCGCATGTATTATTGGCAGCTCCAACAGTCTCACAGTTCACAAGGCTCAGACGGCATCCTCCTACTAGACATGGAAACCGCGTCGCCCTCATCGTTAAAACTCCAAACAAAGCCATCAGCTGGAAGAGAATATTTTTTGGTGGTCATTTCCTTTCAGTGCTAGACTTTTAAATACATTGTTACCTGTATGTTCTTCAGCAATGAATGAATGAGAGCGGTAGACATGCTATTGATTTTAACTCTTCAGGACTGTGGTTTGCCCACTAAGCCAATAAGAGAGCAGAGCAATAGCTGCCTTTTCTTGCTGCTGCTTCCCTGCTCCACACACATACATTATAGACACACACAAACATGCACACACACACCGAGGCCTACATATATATATATCAACCTGACAGACCACAGCCACCCCATTTGTTGTGCTGAGTGTGAATTTAATACAGAGGGTCCCGCTCTACATATGAATAAGGGTCATTTAGAAAATTGATACATCCATTTTCTTTTCTCTTTTTGAAGTGGAAATTTTTGAAAAAGATCAATAACTTTAAGAAGGATTTAAATGTATCCCTTCACCTTTGCTTTATTCTGCTCCAGATGTTAATTTAGAATATGTCATCTTTAAAGACCAAGTGCATCGTGCAGGTTCTCGAAGTATCTGCTCAAACATCCCCTTGAATTATTGTCTTAAGGAAGAATCCCACCTGCCCATTCGAATGCAGTGGTGTTACTGGAAAGGACTTCACCCAGCTCAAACTAAACCAATTACCAATAAAAAACATCCAGCTAATTATTTCATTTACCAGGTAGCGACCACATGAATTATATGTGTGGATTATTTCATCCTTAGAAATACTTTGGTACATAATGTTGAATGAAATTTACTCTGGACTCATAATAATGGATCCTTATAAGACCAATGTACAGAATGATATTACGATACTACCTGGTTAAACATTTTTACACTCTCAACCACAATACTTTGCACATAAGACATTTAAGAACATTGCCTGCTCTGTTTCATGCCACCCTTCTGGGTAGAAGCATTGTTGCCGCAGAATTACATAGATGATAATGTTAAGTGGCTACATCAGTTAGCATCAAAGCTAACTGTGGTTGTCAGGGGCTAGCTTACGGGAGAAAGGTGAAGATAAAGTGGTAAAGGTGGAGTGGGAGTGGGGTGGAGGACATGGGGTAGAGCGTGTGTGTTTGTGTTTTTGTGTCTGTGCGTGTGTGTGTAGATGCTGTAGTTTACCCCTCAGGGCAAGATCTGCCTCAAATTAGCTTTGTCGCCCTGGGAGACAGAGAGGGTGAGATGAAGAGCAAGTGAGGCAGCAAGGAAGTGTGTGTGTGTGTGTGTGTGTGTGTGTGTGTGTGTGTGTGTGTGTGTGTGTGTGTGTGTGTGTGTGTGTGTGGTGGGTGGGTGGGTGGGCGAGTGAGACAGAGAGGGGAGAACAAGAGGCCAGAGGGTCAGTAAACGGACTCAGAGTGAAGCCTCTTCTTCACACATTCTCTTAAACACACACCTGATCATGTGAATACACACACACAGCCCTGTCTGTGTGGAATATTGAGTGTTTCTCACCCAGAGGAGAGGAGAGAAGTAAATGAGGGGGGTTTGGGGGGAGGTGGACTGAAGGAATGAACGAACATGGGGCACCCACCCACCAATATGTAGCAGCTAATTTCTGGAGCGAGGCAATTAAAAGGCCTGACTAAATTATGAGAACTTTCCCTCTGGCAACGGCTGTCTGTCCATTTTTAATGAGGTCATAATGATGCGTCAGCTGAAGACTGAAAGGTCACAGGGGCGGAGCTTATATCTGCCTAGACAGAGGGGAGGGGGGTGAGAGAACATGAGTATTATAGCAGGTAGATATGCAGGTAAATATTTGAAACAGGAAAAGGCTGAAAGAGATTTTGAACAAATGTGTTTATCTATTTCACAAGTTAAAGAAAGTAAAAGTAGTAGCAAAGGTAATAGCACTGTAGCTATCACAGTTATTTCTATTTCTCCACAGTTGGCATGGCAAGACAGATCTAATGCATTCAAATTCAGCAGTAATGCATACAATTGTCATGAACAGAATACAAAACACAGATCAGACATTTGAACATGAAAGGCTTTGGCAGAAGCACACGGTCCCGGAGCCAGCAGTGTTCACTATGCATGTATATTGTACATATGGTCACATTGACAGATTTGCTCCCTTACAACATAACAGCTTTGATGATGGCGCGTCTGATGAATCATGGTTAAACAGACAGAATGTGTTGAAGCCACAACCAAAGCCTCCATCTCTATATTGGCGGAAACGGCCAGCTGGATTCAGATGGTAGACTACTAGAGAGACAAGTCCACAGACCGCAAATATAAACCTTGGCATACTGCCCACACACACACACACACACACAAATGCATACACACACACACCAACAGCTCGTGCCAACTTTGGCCGTGCTCCCCATGGCCTCTAAGACCTAATGAGTGAGATCGGGTGGAAGGCCGCAGTCTGTGTGTGTGTGTGTGTGTGTGTGTGTGTGTGTGTGTGTGTGTGTGTGTGTGTGTGTGTGTGTGTGTGTGTGTGTGTGTGTGTGATGTGTACATACAGCTGGTAGTGTGCATCATAACTCTCTTCATACCTCAACTGGCCTGACTGCAGCTATCTAATCTCATTGCTGCACACACATGCAGTCATACACACCACACTCAGGATGACTGGCCAACACATGTCCACATGCAGAACACACAAAACAGACAATTTGTCGCTCATAAAGGACACATTTCTTGAGAGATGTCATGTAAAAAATAAAAGATGAAATAACAAGGAAAACCCGGTTTGTGGGACAACAGAGAGGAGTGCAAGAAGAAGGGAGGAGGGGAGAGCGACTGATGAGGAGAGGGACAAGAGGAGAGGACGGGGAAACAGAGGAGGGGAGTGCCAGACAACTGGTGGCGTCTGGTGTTCCCCCATGGGAAACTTGTAGCTAAATCTGGCCCTGTAGCGTCTGTCCTAAGCGAGTGTGTGTGAGTGTTTGTGTGTGTGAGTGGCATCTGGTTGCATCCCAGCTAGAAAGGAGCGATAATGGAAATACTGTGAGAGATCTGCCTAAGTGGTCCGCTCTCTTTCACATTTTCTTTCTGTTTGTCTTGAGAGGAGACAAGATGTGGCAGGCAGACTGTTTGGGAACAGCAATGCATTTAACAGAGGACAGAAACTTAATGTAGTAATTGTTTTAAGTTAGATTTGACAGCACACAATAGCATTGCTTTCATCAGACTCACACAAATAAGTGTAGTCATATCAAAAGTCAGAAGAAAATAAAATGTAGCCTTGAGTGTAAAATAAATACCCTCATCTCAGTAATGTTGGATGTGCCATAGTTAGTAGTATAAATCTATTGCTATATTTAAAAAAAAAGGCCCCTTATGTGGAAAAGGCAACATTTCATAGGGACCTCACATGGTCTCACACACATGCCTACATTCACACAAACACACACACACACATATTCACACACCAGTGACAGCCACCTGCCCGCTGCCTCAGGCAGTGCTGTTCTGATCTGTTCTGGTCTAAACAAACGTCACTGCATGACATTACACACACTCTCCTCTTAACCTCCCCTCCATCCCTCTCTCATGCTCTCTTTCTTTCATTCTCCTCTCTTTCTTTAAGCTGCCTTGTGTCATTTTTCTTAGATTTGAGCATAAAAACCTTTACCAACCTGAAGACAAACAAACAAAATAATCCCTGATCTGGTATTCCTGGAGCTAAATATGAACATCTGTTTTCTTTATCCTGATATTTTTTATTGTACCTCACATGCAGAAGATTCAGAGACACACACACTCACACATTAGATTTAAATGGGTCTGTTGTCTCACTCAATCTACTCGACCATCAGTTCTTAAACCCACATAGCAAAACCTTTTATGTTATTACATCAGCACTGTGGTTTCACACACACACACACACACACACACACACACACACACACACACACACACACACACACACACACACACACACACACACGAGCACTCACAAATACACTCACAGAAACATAAGGTGATAACCTGGTCGAACGTGGAAGAGAGACTTCAACCCTGTTACAACTTCAATTATCATAAAACTCCCATCTCTCTCTTCCTCTCTCTCTCTCTCCCTCGTGTCTCTGCCCCTTTAAACGCTCTCTTCCTCTTGTCATCCCTGTTTCTCTTTGCAGTGATCAACAGAAATCAATCATTTTATTTGTCTTCCTGCTCCTCTCTCTGCTATCCTTCACTCTTTCATTCTCTCACTCTCTTATCATATCATTGACCATCTGAAATCAATCCATTTTGTGTCTTCCTCTCTATTCTGCCTTTCTCTTCCCATGCTCGATGCTCCTCTCTTCAAAAGCACTTAGGTGTCAAAGGCATTTCACTCACAATCCCTCACTGTTCAAACACACACACACACCCTGACACAGAGTGACGCCAGTGCAGTGTAAAATCTATGCTGATGTGATCAGCGCAGATCGTGATATTGACAGGCAGCAATATTCCCACGATAGGAATGATTCACCTTCATCGTCATCACTGTGTGTGTGCATGCGTGTGTTTGTTTGTTTACATATACCATATTATGGCAAAAGTGGTACATGTATAAAAGTGTGAATGAGAACAGGTATGTATGTTAATATATTGTTTTATTTATTTATTATATGGTAAAAAACACGTTGTACACACACTGTGCTCCATGTAAGTTGAAGCAGTGGAGTGAGTAGAGGTGTACTGTTAGTTGACATAATAATTAAAGCTTATAATTAAGGCATATAACCTCTGTGGGCTTCTCTCTGTTGCTTTCTTTCATGGATCTTTCCTTTTCTCTCATTATTCTCCTCCTATCTCATTTTCTTTTATAAGCCCTCACTTCATCCTTCCTTTTCTCTCTCATTTCATTTTTTTCTCTTTCTCTTTTCTTCTTTTGTGTACTAGCCCATCTATTACTTGCCCCTCCCCTTCTCCTCTTATTTTACAACCTATGCTCTATTCCTCTTGCCTCCTGCCTTCTCCTTTTTCCTATACTTTCTTCTATCATAATCTTCCATTAATGCTTTTTATCATTTTTTAGCAAAATTTTATTTGTTCTCTCGTCTTTTTATTCTATTTCTCACCAGTTCAGTTATTCTGTTCTTCCCTTGCCTTTTCTTTTTCCACCATTTTTATTTTTGATCCTTACATTTTGTCTCCCCTGACCCTTTTCCCCTGCTCTCCTCCCTTCATTCCCTCCCTCCTCACCTCTCTTTCCCATTCTTTACGATTTGAAGGCTCATTTGTTAAGAGGAGGTACAGCACTCTCACTCTCCCCCCTAGCCTCCTCCTGTCTCTTTTTTGTGGGCTTTGGAAATATAATTTTCAATTTTTAATTTGATTCATTTAGATTTGATCATTAATCAGTGGTGAGAGAGAGTTAATTTGGTGGAAAATAGATGAGGTAGTTAGAGAGGGCTCTTTATAAAGTGATCTCAGCAGAGCAGTGGGTCTTTTAGGTGTAAGGAAGAGAAAAATTGAGAGTCTGCATGTGAGAGTTTGTGTGTGATGGGGAAAAGTGTGCAAGCTGTAGAAAGTGAAATGAGAGAAAGTGTGTGTGAATTGATTGTTCATTTTTTTGTGACTGTAGAATGAAGAAGTATTTCTGAGCGGGCTGTCAGCATCTACCAATCTCAGTGTTGTACTTTACATTGAAAATAAGGTGAATTACTGTGTGGCACAAAGGCAAAACACTCCCCCAAACTAGGGCAGGAGCTGGTTGTAGTCGCTTGCATCGCGTCAGGTTGACTGCTCCCACTGGTAACAGTACAGTCAGCGCTGTTTTCTTCTGTTCTGATACCTGCTGCCTTTTTAAATGAGTGGCCAGGCTGGTGGTGCCACTCGGATATGTGGTGGCACTATGCATGTTTGCATATTACAGTGATTCAAAGTAGGTATGTGATTGGAGGGCTTAACAGGAGGTGTATCATAAATGGATGCCACAGCACAGACATGGGATATAGAGTTTGCTTTTTGACACCTGCAATGTAATGTTAATTACCACAATTTAATTAAAACTGAATTTAATTTGAATCTGTGGTTTGAAAGTATGTAACCATATTATTGAGACACTCATACCTCATGATTTGAAGGTGAAGGTGTACTTTCATTTTGGGTGTCTGTTAGAAAATGTTTACATACGAACAGCACCTCTGTTCACTCTCTGTCTGAAACACAAGTTTTAGTGCCTGCCTCTCTAACCAAAAAAAAACCTCGTCAGCTCTCCTTGGTCTGAGCAGACACCACCCACTGTGTTTTTGCGTAAGCTCTGCCAATGTCTTTGCACCCACAGCCATGCTGAGGCGCGGGCTGTGAGCATATCTCAGTGAGTTGAGTGTTTCACCGTATTTATGCAGCACCCAGACCAGCTTTATAATCAAATATGGAAGTCTCACTTTCTACAATATTGAAGCTTCTCCTCAAACCCTTTCTTCAATTTTTCTTCATCCTCCCCATCCACACATCATGATCATCAACAACATCATCTACCCTAACCCTTCATTTCTACTCTCTCCATCTCCCTCTCCTGTCCTGACCAACCACTGACCCAGGTAGTGACTGAGCAAGCAGCTTGTAGGGGCTTACCCAAACACAATTGCGAAGTGCGATTATGTGTGTGAGAGAGAAAGCACAGAGTGGGTGTTTGAGTGGGTTTGAACCCCCTGGAGTTAAGAGTTTCTTGACCGTTTGTTGACACTGCCCCACCCCCACTGTACCTGGACTGTCAGCCCTTCTGTCTACCTATTTCTGTCTTAAGCACACACACACACACACACACACACACACACAGGTGCGCGGTCAGTTCACCGTGTTGGCTGCTGCTTAGGCCAGTTTGAGGTTTTTAAATGACTTATTTTCCATAGAAAAATGTGTGCACTCAAAAGCAGCCACCAATGTGTACAAACACAAATAAAACAGGGAAACACACCTACTTACAAACACTTACAAATGCAGACGAATGCACGAACATGCTCCCTCACATTTTTTTTTTCATCTTTTCTGCCAATAGGAAGTCTTTCTTTTAAATCTTTTAGGTGTGTTGTCTTGGTCATGGTCAGCACATTTTTCAGAGGATTTAAATCTCTGTGTGTTAGCAAATCTCTCTCCTCTGTTCTCTTGCTTCCCCCTCACCTTCCTTTTCTCTCTCAGTCTGTACATTACTATCAAATCCTTCGTGTTTCAAACGCACTTTGCGTCAGAAAACCCTTCAAATCAGTGGTGCTGCTGCAAATTCTTAGCAAACACGCTAACTTGCCTCTTACATTTCCCATTGCAGTAGTGTTAAATCTTCAATAACAGAATGCATAAAAACAGAAACTAAAATGAGTTTTTCAGTAATTCTAATTCTTCCCCTCTCACTTCTACTCCTCAGGTCACTCACTCAATCAGTACCAGGTGCTTTTTTGCTGTGATTGATAGGTCTGATTTCATCAAGTGACCACTTCAAAAGCTGTAATTTACATGGTTTAGGTTGAAATAAAGTAGACCTAAATGATAGTTGGCATAGAGTAACATTAAAAGTATTCTATTTATTGTTCAAATCATCAGATTAATACCTCTAAATTACTTGAAGATATAAAAGACACATCATTTGTGTCTGCAGCCATTCTGAAAAAGCCATTTTGCATTCTTTCCACAAACAAAGTGTTAGTTTGGAAACATTTAACTGCCCTCTCAGGTTCCTCCTCTCCTCTCCTCTCCTCTCCTCTCCTCTCCTCTCCTCTCCTCTCCTCTCCTCTCCTCTCCTCTCCTCCAGGGCACATGATACCTCTGTCTTCCTTATCCATCTTTAAGTGGTAACCACGGTAACATCCAATCCCCTGAGAGATAGGCCTAATTAAATTAGGACTCCTTTGTGTCAATTAATTAATGAAACAGAGAGAGACACAGCAACAGAGCGACAGAGATTGGGCGAGAGGCAGGAGAAGAGTAAGTCAGAAAGCCAGAGAGACAACGTGGGGTGGGGGGGATTTTACTCAGATGGTGTCTCTATAAATTAATCTTGTTGTAGAATAAAAGAGGCAAGTGTGTTTAGCAAACTCGTCTACATAACAGACACACACACATACATGCATGCACCACAGACATACAAAAGTAACCACAACATCACACCCGGACCAGATCAGTGCTCTCTGTTTCAACCGCTTCCCTTCATTTCCACTCAGATTTCTTGCACATTTGCATATTTCGTATTATTTCTTGTATTCTTGTTAAGGAGTCAATAAAGTCTCTTCACTCGTCATGCACAGTGTATTGATCCACTTCTTCAATTATTTCTTACAGGTGTTCGTCTGGACAGGGTTCGCGGTGGGAGACAGAAGTATAAACGCCGGATAGATGCGGACAACAGTCCATACCTGAACCCACAGCTGGCTCTGCCTCCCAAGAAGCCATGTAAGAACACACACACACACACACACACACACACACACACACACACAAACACTCTGACTGGTAACAGTACATGCAGTAGCCCTTTTCGCTCCGATGTTGAGCAGTGACTCTCAAGGACAGACATTTGCATACTGTCCTCCATGCACAGTAACTCTACAAATTGACACGTGTGACAGTGGCAGCAGCATCTGACACACTACGCAAAGGGAACAGTGAAGCAGATACAATGGACAGTACACAGAGAAAAAAATCCTCACTCGACATGAACAGAAAATATTCAATTCTGGCATATTACATCACTCAGTATAGGCAATGTTCATGTAATAGGCAGGAGACTAGAAAGACAAGGAACTGCCCCTCCATCAGTTTCTATCCTAATGGGGACAGTTGGACAGTAAAAACATTGAAACACACACGCGCGCATACACACACACACACACACTCACACACATAAATAGACACAGGGTAGTGAGAAGCCCATCTGTTTGGGACCAAGTTTATCTCCCTGTCTCTACTGCTACCAGTTTGGGGTCATAACATTTTATATGTGTAATATTTCACTATAAAGGTATTCATTTAGCTCCTGCTGGATTGGCTGCGTTTTTTAAACAATAAAACCATCGCCAAAGCCTGATGATTGAAAAATTAACAAGGGAGAGAGTCAGTGAGAGTGACAGGGAGACAGGTGGAGACAGACCGAGAGAGACTGAACCAAAATGGGAAGGTTTCTCATAGAGAAGAGGGGACGAAGGGAGAGAGAGGGAAGGGAGGGGGGCCAGCCAGAACCCTAATCCGGATTAAATCCAATCTGGCAACCACATCAAACTAGAGTTAGCTCTTTAGCTAACCGTCTGCTCGCACACATAACACACACACACACACACACATACACATACACATGCAGTGCAGATTGAGTAGTGTTTAGCAGCTTGGTCCCCAAAGCCCATTTTGCTTAAAGCTGGAGCATATTCTGCTTTAGGCCAATATGCTGAATGGCTGCACCACAGCTTTCAGGACTTCTGTACTACTAATCATTGAAGTGATGGGATAATATGAATATGTGTACACACTGTGTTTGTGTGTGTGTGTTTATAATGCATGTGTTTACATACAGAGCATGCGTGTGTTCCAGGTAACTGAATGTCTTCACTAGCAGCCTTTCGATCGGTTTTCTGTTAAATTGGTTAAGTTATATGCAAATATTTTGTCCTGTTATCATTTTTTCATGCATCTCGGTCGAGTCATTTACTGTAATCACCGATGACCACTCCCAATAGCTATTCAGGCTGTAATCCCTAGTTTAGATATTTTCCTTAATGCATGTATGAACACAAATCTCTCTTGAAAAACAAAAAAGATAAACGTGATATAGACTTCCCAGGTCTCTCTTGGTCTTTTCCTCTCACACACAGTCAATAGACAGAAAAATCTTTGTGTCCCTCTGTCTCTCTCTCAGATACACGCACACAGCCTATCTATCTGTAGCCCAATCCCTAGCCTCAGCGTCCCCATTGATTGTGTGAGAACAGAACAATAGCCCAGGGTTTGGAAATGGGCTTCCATTGATTCTAATTAGGGAAACATTAAATAAGATTTACCCACAGATACTGCAGTGTGACTGGGATTGGTTTGGCTCAAACGACCCTAGAGCTGAAGGGAAGAGGGTGAAAAGAATATACATATATATATCTACACACACACACGCACATACACACATATATAGATATATCTTGTGTGTGTAACAGAATTGGGGGTGGAGTGTTAGATCAATACACAACTCATCCCCCAAACTCTGTTTCACTCCCTCTTGCTGTTTATCTCTATCTAGCTGTCGCTCTCTCGACTCTTGCTGTCGGTCTGTTACAATCTGTCCACGGCTCTATTTCTACCTGTCTGTCTCCTTCCATTTTTTCCGTTGCTTATTTCTCTCTCTTTCTCTTTCACTCTGTCCCTCGCTCCTCTCTTGCTTCTCTATCCTCTGTTATTATTCCCATGCTTGATTAGTCAGTGGATTAATTTGGAAGCAGGGTATCAGTCTGTTACTAATGGGCCATAGAGATCTCATCACCACATGTCACCATTACCAGCTGAGCTGTTTGGCTTTCAGTATTATCTTTCCCTTCTGTAATGTATCAGCGGAGCTTCTTAAGGCTGTGATGCAAAAGACAACGTTTTTTGGGCAAACTGAATCACCAGCAGTAATCGCCTTTAATCACACCTTGAAGCATTTCCTAAACTGGAAACGTTCCAGTCGTTTTTTGATCTTTTGTTAAGTGCATTCATCTTTACTCCTGCCAAATTACTGCAATCAAATCAATTATCCTGCTTGATTGTTGAAAAATTCCACAGGACATGAAGGCAACACATTGTAGGCCAGCATCCTCTTATTTGATCTTGTTTCAGATGCACATTGTGATATGAAGTTGCACAAAAACTGACTATATTATACTTATATATTTTACACTATACTGTATGTTATTATACTCTAGAAAAGGTGTGAGTGTGTGTGTACACATATATACACACACACTCACACAACATGTATTAAATACTGAAATACTGCATGAGCAGTATCAGACATTGTGATACTCTCGAATATACTGAAATGTATTGTGTGTTGATTTGACACATGTCAACATTTTGCTTCTTGGGGAAATGCCTTTATACATATGTCTTATCTAGCAAGCCATGTTATAAGGGACCTTTGCATGTGACCTTTCACATTTTTGCACCGGATTGGTGTGGAACAGCTTGTAGCCTAACATGGCAAAAATTCACCATCTCTCTGTCTCTGTGTCTTTCTCCTTGTCTGGTGGTCATGTCAGTTGCCTTTGGCTGCCTTGCAGATAACAAAATCGTCTCTCACCTGCTGGTAGCCGAGCCAGAGAAGATTTACGCCATGCCTGACCCAACAGTACCAGACAGCGACATCAAGGCCCTGACTACGCTGTGTGACCTGGCGGACAGAGAGCTGGTGGTGAACATCGGCTGGGCCAAACATATCCCAGGTAGGGGGAAAGAACTGCTGAACCTTGACTTTCACGCTGAACCTAAGCCCACTGCATGTTGTGACACACAGACACACACACACAGACACACACACACAGACACACACACACACATGTTCATCCATACATTTTTTTTTTTCAATTCCATAGTATAGCAGACATCACACACAAACACACACACACATATACAGGATGGACACAACACGTACACACATGTTGTGTGAATTGGCAGAGTTAGTACAAGGTTAGAATCAGCAGCTCCAGAGGCAGTTCAAGCACCCTACATACATACAAGTACACCTGGTGCTAAGGTGTGACCTTTACCCCTAATCCTTGCACTCAGACCGTTTGAACTGTTGACTCCTCCAACTGACCAACCAAATGCCTTCAGTGGACACACACACACACACACACACACACACACACACACACACACACACACACACACACACACACACACACACACAATTCCAACCTTTTGAACAGTGCAATCCCTTTACCTTCAACTGTGCCATATATAAATGATGCCCTGTGAAACCACAGCTTTATTACACTGGTATTAAAAATCACAGCCACAAAAATGTCCTACAAATATACAATGAGAATGAAATAAAGCTCTGCCTTCACCTGAGGCTGTTTGAACATTGCATAACATATAGAATAAGGCTTTGTTTTCTTTCTTTAGTTTTTTTTTTTTTAAGACCTTGTTTTGTCGTATGAGAGACATAATGTGTGTTTGGACATAGAACATTGTGGTGAATTGTGGTTTTAAGTGATGAGCGTAAATTAATATTTTTTGTGTGGTTACAGTGTTAATATGGTATTTAAAACAACAGAGTTTTTAATCAGCAGGTGATGTAAATCAAACAGAAAAGGAAGGAAAGTAAATCAATCAAACAAAGTAAAGTACAATGAAAATTCTAATGATGAAGCAGTGAATATTGTTTTTTATATATGCAGTTGAACATGTCTGTTTTAGCCTCTCCAGGTTCATCACTAAAACAGAGGAATCTAATCTAATCTTCTTAAACTAACTCTTCTCTCTTAATCTGTTCAAAATTGGATCTGGACGACAACAGGGGAAAATTGAAATAATGGCAGACACACAAATGAGCAAAAAAATGAGAAAAGGAGTAAATAAGAAAACAAAGGAAAGGATAAGAGAAAGATAATGATGAATGGCAAAATGAAGAGAAAGACAGGGAGCGAGATGTGTGAGAGGAAGAGATGAAAGCTTTAATCTGGTTTTGGTTTTAGTGAGGGAGCCTACTGTGACAGCAGTGAGGAGGGCAGAGCAGTGTCTCAGATTAACACAGATTAGTACAAAGATTAGTCCCATTGTCGACTGGAAATATGGTTATATGTAGAATAGAATAGAATAGAATAGAATAGAATAGAATAGAATAGAATAGAATAGAATAGAATAGAATGGAGTAGAGTAGAATTAGCCCCTGCTGCCACCACTCAAACAGTATAGGAGGTTGTTAGAGTATAGGGGGAAACACCAGATTAGAAGCATAAATACCACTCAGTCATGCTGCGTAAATCTATAACGATGAAGCCAATGGAGTTGAATAATAGGGTTTCCAAATATAATATATTGTATCTTATCAATACATGTGAAAATAACAGCGAGAAAGAGAAAAACTAGCTGAAGATGGGAATGGACATTGCTTCTTGTTAATGTATTGATCTATGTGCTACTATATGGGCAGTAAGCAGACATATATATTGATCCATATACCAAGTATAGCTCTTTGAATATTTATTTTTCTCTTTCAAAACAACATACAGCTTCAATCCAATACTATCTCCTTTCCTCTAATCTCCCCGTCCTGCGTTTACTCTTTTAATCCATTTATCTCTCTCTCCTACTGTCTCTGTCTCTTTCTAAATACCCATACACAAACAGAACTCACACACCAACATACACGCTAACACACAACTTGATGTCTGTTTTAAGGGTTGTTTTGCATCAGGCTTGCCTTTTCCTTTGCTCACTACTTTTACAAGTGAGTGGACTGAGTAGCTAGGTTATGTGCTGGGATGAGTGTGTGTGTGTGTGTGTGTGTGTGTGTGTGTGTGTGTCTGTGTGTCTGTGTGTCTGTGTGGGAGCGAAGTGCAACGATTGCTTGGCGGAGGAGAGAAGATGGCGTGATTAGATGAACGAGAAAGGCAATCCACTGCTCACAGGGAAAGATAGAACTCTTCATCTTCCGTGTGTGTGTGTGTGTGTGTGTGTGTGTGTGTGTGTGTTGTGACACTTTATGAAATCCTCATTGTTTACAACACTGAACACTGGTCTAATACTCTCTCTCTCTCTCTCTCTCGCGCACACACACACATACACACACACACACACACACACACATGAACACACAGAAAGTGATCTACTGTTCACTCAGGGTGGAAAGGATTGTCAGAAAGAAATACACCTCCTCAACATTCTTTATCAGAGTCTTACACACACACACACACACACACACAGCAAACAATAAAGAGACTACAATGACTCAAATCTTGAATAGAATAGAAAAGAATAGACCTGTTAACCTTTTTGGAGCCATCTTGTCTTCATCTTGTCATGTCGTCTTGTGCGTGTGCGTCTGACTCTGCGCAGGGTGTACATGAGAAGACACACATGCACACGTCTTTGCTCGACATGGTACAGTAATTTTTTTAATCAAATTGATGGAGAGAGACAGAGAAACAAAGAGAAAAAAAGACAGAGGTAGAGAGAGGAGAGGTGAAGCCAATTTATGCTTCATGATATGGCTGCGCAGCGCTGCATGCACACATGCGCACACACACGTACACACACACACACAGGCTGCTAACAGTGGTAACAACGTGTCAAGGCGAGCGCCAGGCAGCTAATTTGAAGTCATTAGATGTCTGCCGTACTGGCAACAATTTGTTACGCTCACACACGCACAAACACACACACAAAAACACATCACATACACACACTGAGTTAAGAGCCGTCTGTGGATAGCGAGGAGGCTAAATTGTAAACTAATTTAAACATCACTCAGCGTTAGAGAGGCTGCCTGCAAGACAGGCCCCCGGATAACAAGGCTAGGGACGCGTGTGTGCGTGTGCGTGTGTGTGTGTGTTTCTAGGTATGTATGACACAGACTCGCCCAACCTTAGAGACTTGTGACAACACACACATATACACACATATCTCTTTGATTGGTTCTTTTATTCAAAAGCTGTGTGTATGTGTGTGTGTGCATGCTCATTACCATACTGATATGGCCTATATGCAAACATTTGATATGTCATTAGGAGAAGAAAATGAGGTTGCAGACACAGTATGTGTCTCTAGTTTCCCACAAGGAATGGGACACTATCGTGGACATGCACCTCACATGTGCATGTGTGTGTGTCAAAGAGAGATCAAATGCGCACAAATTCATAAACATAAACGTATTGGAAGACTTTTTCCTGATTCAAACTGTGGGCTACACACAGACAAGTGACCCCACACGTCCACATATTTGCTCACTTAGATTCTAAAGTACATGAACGGTCTACTGTCACACTCAGGAAAACTGGAAATATTGTAGGAGTTGTTATTCAGAGGCCCTGAAAGGCTTGGGCGTCCAATAATATGGATTAGTCACGAGAAGATCTCATTTTAATAGCTCTCAGAGAGACAACTCCAATGGCATATTAGGCTACATGTCACAGTCAAGTGTGTGTGTGTGTGTGTGTGTGTGTGTGTGTGTGTGTGTGTGTGTGTGTGTGTGTGTGTGTGTGTGTGTGTGTGTGTGTGTGTGTGTGTTGAAGGAGGAATGAGGAGTGGTCAGGTGAGAGGAGGAGGAGGAGGAGAACAGCAAATATTTAAGCAGGAGTGAATGAGAGAGTGAATTAAAATGAAGAAAGGCCATTCAAAATGAGCCATTTATCTGTCTGTTGAATTAGTCTTTTCATCCTCTTTTCTGTTCTCTTACTCCTTCATCCTCTCTCTCTCTCCCTCTCTCTCTCTCTCTCTCCATAATAACTAAATGACTACCAAGCAGTCATGCCAGCAGCTCTTATCTAGAGTCGCGGACACAAAAGGGAAAGACAGACAGGCGAGCACTTGACTTGACGAAAGAGCAAGAAACGAACAAATGAATGAATCAACGGACGAGAGCCAAAACCTATAACACAGTCTATTTTACCAGAACCAGGGGCCTTGCCATTACTGTTTTTTACAACCCCCTCCCCCACTCTTCCTTTATTCAAGAGAGAAATTGCTCTCCGGCCGCCCCCCACTTCCCCTCCACTATTCTCTTGCTTCCCTATCTCCTCTCACTTGCTCTTTCTTTTCTTACAGTCTTTCTTCCTCTCTTCCTTTTGTTCCCCTTTCAATTTTGACACTCAGGATAAGCAGTCTATGTGTCTTCAGTATGATTGAGCTGTAAAAACAGGGGAAGGGAGGTGGAGGAAGGTTGCTGTCTGTCTATTCATTTAATCGGCCTTTATGGAGATATGGGAGAAGGGGTTTGGGTGGTGGTGGTGATGGGATAGTAGAGGAGGAGAGAAGTCCTCTTGCTTCATGTTCTGCATGCTTCTCTCTGTCTTTCTGTCATTCAGTCATTTATTGGTCCATCTCTTCATCATTTCTTCTTGTCTGGGATGATCCTGAGTGTTGAAATGCCTCATGGTGATGCTGAAGACCATAAACTCTGACATTTGCTGCCATCAAGATGATGTTGCTTCTTCACTGCTTTCGTCAGAGTGAAGATGGTGAAGATGGTGAAAGTGTGTTTCGACAGTTTTGCTTTAGCCCTGCTTTGAACAGCCCTCTTCCCCATTCAGTTTAAAGGGCTTTAGAGATGGCTATTCCTCTGAGAGACTCATTTCCAAAGAGTAATTATTGTTTCAAAATTAGCATCATTATAATGGACGAAACATTTATTTTACAGTGACTTTGTACTTTGAAGAGGGTTGACTTGAAGATAATTATAATATGAGATTGGGCTTACACAGTGCAGTTCTCCATTTGATTAAATAGGGAGGACACTCTTCAGCCCAGGTACTTTAAAGACATTTTCAGGCCTGGAATGAAGGCATTTTTAGGGAAAGGCCACTTTGGCCTTTGACAAATACAGATTTATTGGAGCATCACAGCCAAAATGTTGGACACCAGGGCCAAAATCAATGGTGCAGTAACAGTAAGTCATAATTATATATTATACAGTAGACAGTCAAGTATTAGGAGTGTTTTCAAAAACAGCACTGAGTTTATTATTACAGTAACCTGAATGGTTGAGTCTTCCGCAGAATGTTGTCTGATTGATTATTTTCAAATGTAAACAACTTGTATTAATTATTATTTATTTTAGTGATGAAATGAAGTCTATAAATGGGCGAATAGTGATCAAGATTAATCTGAACAAGTTTCAACCCATGCAACTACTTGCATTTTAGTCTGAGATCAGATGTCACAAAAATGTGACAATTACAGATAAGTGACAAGTCAGATCTCACAATCAATCAACTCAATTAATTACACTGAGAAATGTGAGTTTATTTGCTGTGTCGCATACAGTTTTCACTTACTTTTAAGAGCAGTTTATTTATTGCTTATTCCTCAAGGTTCAGCTATAGGTCCCATGCTTGTTTTACTTTTTTATAGAAAAGGGGCTGGATGTTATGTAAGATATTGAAGCTTAATTTAAAAAAATTAAAAAAAAAAAAAAAATCAGGTCATTTTGCACCCTACCCTGCACCAATAAATTGCACTGACTCATAATGAACTTTGCTGACACAGAAGAAGAATCACTTTCACCTTTTTTTTTGCCTTACTACTATTTTATGATTATGTTGTTACACATTGCTGTAAGCATTAAGAGTTGTGATTTTTCTTTTTCCATTTCGTATCCCTTACTCTGTGTATAAGGGAAATTGATGAGGGGAAAGGATGAAGAAGAATGGAGAACTGAGAAGGAGGTTTGGGAGAAGAAGAGTGCAGGAAATGGGAGGAAAATGGAAAGCAGGGTGGTCACATACATTACCTCAGTATAACATAGATACTCCCAAAGAGCCTTTAACACAATACTTTTCTGACCCAATGGTTAAACATCCTCCACCTCTTCAACCTCTCTTATGACCTCTCTTTTTCTCTCTCTCCACTTCTGGCTCTTTCTGGCTCTCGCTCCTTTTCTCCCCCTGTCTGACCTGACCTCCCACCCTCTCTCTCCATGGTATCCTTAACCTCTTCATTATCAAGTCAACCTCATCTCTCAACCCCATCCCCTCCCACAACCCCCACCTCCCTTCTTCTCTCATCCCCCCGGCCAGCCATCGTCACCATTTTCCTCATAGATTCTGTCTGTCTGTGTGTCTCTACAGATACTGGGTTTATTGAGTTGAGTTCAGCTCCAGACTTTGAAACCGTATGATTGACTGCTCATCGATAAGATCGCTCATTCAAATATGCCTTTTTCCTGACATTGGTTCGGCATACTCAGTGACGTACCCAATAAGAAAAGCCCTCCCTGTTCTTTACCTCTGCTGTTTCCTGCTGTACTCTTTCTCCTTTGGCCATGTTATAAATGGTTTTCATTTAGAGATTTAGTCAACCAGTCATTCAGACTGCCAGACAGACAGTCAGTTAGTTAGCCAATCAGTCAGTCAAGTAACTGCGCAGCCAGTCAATCAGCCAGAAAGACACCCAGTCAGTCAGCAAATATTGATTAATAGAAGTGTCCTGCTCCTTTTAGCAAATCAAATGTTGAGTCTCAGCAGCCAAGGGGAACCTCTGCACGCGCGCACTCTCACGTATGTGTGCACATGTACACACATGGATACACAAATCCTTGACTGTGAAAGTGCAGCTCTCTAAATTAACAGTGACACACATTATAACAATTCAAATTGTGCTCCACAGCGTGTGTGTGTGTGTGTGTGTGTGTGTGTGCGTGCGTGCGTGCGTGCGTGCGTGCGTGCGTGCGTGCGTGCGTGCGTGCGTGCGTGCGTGCGTGTGTGCGTGTGTGTGGTGACAGAGGAGTGTAAAAGCCCAGACTGGTGGTGATGTCACTCTATGGCTCTCCTCATTAAGTCTGGTGTTGTCATCAATCAGCAAAGAGCTTGTTGGGCTTTGGGTCAGAGAGTGGTAAATCAGAGGAGAAACATCTCTCCAGCAATAGTCACACAAACACACACACACACACACACACACACACACACACACACAAACACACACTTTCTTTTCCAATTGTTAAATCAATGAGCTTTATTGGCATGAAACTTCTATAACAGCACTTCTCTTCACTGTTGCTCCCCAACTTCATCTTTCAGTCCGTCTCTCCCTTTCTGTGCCATGAACCTCTGCAATAAAATGCCTGGTCTAGGTCGACTTGTACGCATAAACTCATGAAAAAACATACACGGAAATACACATGGACACACACACGAACACACAAGCAGATTTGCCCCCATTCTGTCGGTTAAGGCTAGCTCACCTTGACAGTCACAGCATGCTGGGTGCCTTCTTAAAACACAACACGCAAACAGTACATTCACATCGACACACACATATGGCACAGTGTATGGACAGAAAAGCATTTACATGGCGCTGTCCAAGCAAACACATAAACACAGATTGACTGACATTTTGCACAGTTACACTCACACAGATTATTAGTTTATAGTTACAGGCATAATATGCAGAAGTGAAAAGGTTTAGTTTAATGGTTGAAAATTCAGACAATTTTTAGGGATATTCACACCTGTCTTCTGATAAATTATCACATAAATTCTAATGTAAAATAGAATTACTTCACGCGAAGCAATCTTTAGCCATGAGAGATACTTTAGGGAAAACGAAAAGAAATGTTCAAGCAATATATTTTGTTCTTATGCTGATTTTGAAAATATGTACATGGTTCACAAGGTTGCTTTGTAACACACTTCATATAGTGAGTTCAGGTAAAGAAGATAAGAAACGTGACTGACAGCACTCGCTCTGCATCGTCGTGAGAGAACTGACTCCACCTTTTCCATATTCTGATGAGACTCAACTCATAAATATGACTTTATTAGGATCTGATTTAGATTGAGATTTGGAATCAGAATTTGATTTAATAAATTGCTTTCATCAATGTTGTTGTCTAGTGCACATCTTTGTGTGTGTGTGTGTGTGTGTGTGTGTGTGTGTGTGTGTGTGTGTGTGTCCAGCCGCTGTTGACTTTCTCTGAGTAGGCGTGTTTGATTTCCATTTCTGCTCATCCCTGAGCTACATAACACATTTAGAGGTTGATGTCTTGGTTTCTTGTGTGTGTCTGCTTATGTGTGAGTTGTGTGTGTGTGTGTGGGAATGGGTGCATGTTTGTCTGTTTCATTGTCTACATTGGTGCATAAGAGACGTCTAATTTTCCAGTCCACCACCGCCATGGTTTTCTCTTGCAGCCCATACAAACAAACATACCTCTGTTTGCAGATGAAAACAAATATTGATGAAATCAAATTAGGAAAAGAATATTTGATATCTGAGCTTAATATTTGGATTAAGTTGGGCTCTCTTTATTGGATTAAGCCTGTGGGCATTGGAAGCATGTCATCAATATGAGAAAACAAAGGAGGGAAAACATTTTTGTTTTTCTGTGTGTTGCGTTTCTTTCTGATGTAGTCACTAAAGTTTGCAGTGCCGAGATGAATAAACGCCCTGGAAATGTTTCCTCCCTTTCAACTGTGTCGATGGAACGTGTGTAGAAAACAGACCGAAAGCTAATATATTCATTTCTTTACTGTGTGTTGTGATGCTGGTTTTATGAAGAAGCTATTTATGCCAGATATGATGTTCTGATGAACACACACACACACACACACAAATGCACCTTATTCAGTCTTTGAGGGCACGTTCAGTCTGTGTTGACTCTCCTGTCTGTCCGGTGTCCTCTGTTTGTTTTGTCATCACCGTGTTGACAGTGTTTCCATGACGATGTGCCTATGATGACACTCAGACGCACACAGCTTTAGGTTCCCACTTTAAAAACACACATTGTTTTACTCAACACAAATATTCACACACACACACACACACACACACACGCACACACACACACACACACACGCACGCACACACACAAGCACACACACACACAAGCACACACACGCAGTGGTATTACCTCTATCAGGTCACACCTTGGTGGTGACATGCACCTTATGCCTTGAGAGTGGAGCAAGCTGACACATCATACAGACAGACACACACATGCACGCACAACTTGCCTCACACATCTTACCAGCTGTCACCGTAACTGTATCCACGTGTCACACAATATCAGACAGACTTTAGAACAAAAAATACAAAACACAGCAGTGGTGGCAGCCTATAGAAGTGTGAGTGGTGTGCATAAAGAAAATATGATGATTGATGATGATGAATTCCAGCACTTTAACAAGTGAATGAAATACCTGTATACTAAGAATTCATGTGATTTTAAAAGTGGTGTCTGATGAAAATCAGTTTTTTTCTGACCAGCCTCAGATTACAGCCTCTCATTAAAAGCAATTTTAATAATTTTGATTCAATTTTTTTTTTAAATGTAGTCATTCTGTAGACACATGTTCAAGTAAAAGTGAGAAAAAGACACAAATATTGAAGTCATGAGATTTGCACTCAGCAGCCCATTGCTGTTTTTCTTATTAGTTTGATTACATTAGCAAATCAAATTCATTTGTCTATCAGCCTTTGAGACACAGCCTGCAATCTGAGTACACTGACTAATCTGCATCAAATAATGTCTGTCACACATGCACACAGACAGAACACACACCAGAGAGAAGCTGCATGCATAAACATGCATACACAAACACATACATGGTAGAAAACACCCATGAACACACAAATGTACACTTCTCGACACACATACACCCACATTGAAAGTAGCACTAATACTCAGTGAAATGTGCACAAATGTACACATATGCAGACGTGCACAGTTTTATAATATGTGACATCAGAGGAGCAGTAACAAATAAATCAACACACCATCTGAGCCCATCATCATCTAAGTCATCACTAGCAAACAGTCAGCTTTTACCACTTTCAATTTGCTTCTGTGTGTGTGTGTGTGTGTGTGTGTGTGTGTGTGTGTGTGTGTGTGTGTGTGTGTGTGTGTGTGTGTGTGTGTGTGTGTGTGTGTGTGTGTGTGTGTGTGTGTCTCTGGGAAAGAGAGAGAGAGACCAAGAGAGAGAGATGATGTGATGTGATATGATATGATATGCTGGCGGGGCATAAAGATAGATGATCATAATTACGCACAGGCCAAACTCCATTTCAAATCATCATCATCCTATTCTATCTGTTGGAGCACACATGTACACACACACACACACACACACACACACACACACACACACACACACACCAAAAGCAATATGAGTTCACACACATACAGGGATTCACAGACATCCACACCCACATATCACACACCTGTGCATGCAGCAGATCTAGTGGAAGGAGGGGCAGGCTTGTCATGGCGTCACATTATTTCTGTCGGTTCATGCAAAGTTCACAGACGGCCATGAAATAGTTATTCTCTCTCTCTCCACATACTCTGTCTATCTACCTTTCCTCACTGTTTATGTCTATATCATCCCTTTTCTACCCTTGATTTGTATCTTTTCTCCCTTTCGTATTAACTTTGCTCAGTTTCAGGCTCCTCCATTGCTCCTTTATTTATTCCTCTCTCCCCATCACTGTTTCTCACCTCCTTTTCCCTCTTTCTCCACTTTCTTCCCCTCTCTTCCTTTTATGTTTTTTGTTTATTCCTCACACCTCCTTTGTTTTTTTACTCATGTATTTTTCCACTGTAATGCACCTCCTGCCATCCTGTACCCTCTTCTACTTTTCTACCTCCTTCTCCTCTTTCTCTCTCTCTCTCTCTTTCTCTCTCTCTCCCCCCCCCCCATCCTCCAACATCCATCGTTCTTAAATAACAGTCCAGAGGATTCATCCTTTCCATCAGGGAATAAGCAGGTGGGAAAATAGGATTGGAGCGTGCTTGTCACCAGCTGGGGACAACTTATGGTCTGTGCACACACACACACACACACGTGTGTGTGTGTGTGTGTGTGTGTGTGTGTGTGTTTGTGTGTGTATATATATATTTCCCTTGGAAAACTATGCCAAAGCAAAATGTTTCATGTGAATGGATGAAATGCCTCAGGAAGTTACTTGTCTACTTGTGGAAGTAGACAAGTAACGATGTTAGTTATAGCAAATCTTTTCCAGCATCCAATGAACAAGATGCTCGTGTTAACAATAATAATAAAATGTATATATATATTTTTATATATACACACATTGGATGTAAACACACAAAGATATGTATACCCTAGGCATATACACAAGAAAATGCCTGCAGATTGGTACATGGTGCAGCAGTGTTGAAAGGTAATATAACATAACTGTATGTAATTAATGGTTTTATCAATTTTGAGGATTCATTAGCTTGATTTTTTTTTTTTGGTCTATCTTAAGATACCCACCGCTCAAATGTGCCTCAAAATTGCTGGCACTAAATTAAACACATAGATGGGTGAATTTGAATCTAAAAAATTTCAGAAGTTCCAGGATTACATTTAAAGTCAATGTAAAGATGTCAGTGAAAGCAAGCACATGCATTTCTAGATGTGTTAGCTCTAGAACACATCTAGAGTGACTCCACATCTTATAGAGACAAAGGGAAAAAGGAGAACAACTGGAGAAAACAAAGAACTGTGGTTTTTGTGAGATCTAAGCTACACAAGAATCTGAGCTGTTAGCTCACTGCAGCTAAAGGATCACTGTGAGTACACTGGGTGTATGGTATGAATAAATATAGACTGCAAAATGCTCCATTAGACTAATTTGCAAGAGTAAGAAAAGGCATACATTTTCTATGTGTTCTGTCTGAACACTGTTCCTCCAGCACAGAAACTCCTTTATGATCAAAACTATCATCATTACTTGGGATAAAACCTTACAGTTACATACATGATAGAAGTACATTATATAATTCAAAATGGGTCAAGGTTGACTTTAAGTTTCACATGAAACACGATCAGCATTCTCCTTGATGACAGTCCTGTGTTTGTGTGACCCAGCTAACCTCCCCATCTCCTCCATATGTGGACTTTCTTGATGTTTACACTACATCACCTGACTTCCTCCTTTGTCCCGTCATAATTACTATGGCCACTAGAGTCGCTGTCTAACATTAAACTTGAATATGGTTCGTAATCCCCTGCTTGCACACGACGACCTACACAGCTGTTTTCTCTGGTTAGGATGTTTGACACTGCTGTGTCATTCCATCTGGTCTTCCATACTCTTCATATCCGGCTGAATATGCTTCCTTTCATACCTCTTGTGTCTGGTTGTGTGACTGCTTGAGCACTTTTTTAATAAGGTACATTGTATAATGTGCATGCGTTGGTGCACAGCACTCCATCCTTATACAAGTGTGTCACTTCCCACCTGCTATGTGGCTGAGGACCGTGTATGTGGTCTCAGCACTTTGCTCTGCGTTCACATGCACACAAAAAACACACGCAGCAGTAATAATGTGTGTATTTTTGTGTCCATTTAATCTTGATGGGATGTTTCATCTGCAGGCTGCTATCACAGCTGGCTGCCTTATTGTCTGGATCAGACTGGCGCATACTGTATGTATGCAAGTGTGTGTATCCGTGTGCGTGTGTGCACATGCGCGCGTGTGTGTGTGTTCTCTCGTCTGTGTGCATTTTCAGTTTGTGTTCCCCTATTAGTCTGCATGGACATTTATACATTTCCCCTGTTTGCCTGTATGAGAGCAGACACATTTCTAATATTTCCAAACATATACCTACATGATAAACATGTACATATGCGACTATAATGCATTGTGTATGTGTGTGTGCTGTCCATCAAGCCCCACACACAGCCGCACCAAACCATTGGCTTGGTTGCTGATGATGACATATGAGTTCCTGGCTTTGGTAATGGCTGTTAAATCTCATAATTACACGCTTCTTTATTGCAATGCATAATGACCCCGCAGCACTATTGGACAATTAATTAAGATTTTCAGCCCAGGCTTTTTCAGGCCCAGATGAGGAGGTGGAATGAGGTCTAATGTTCTTGTCTTCGAGCGAGGACATTAAGGCATGATGCTGTGGAGAAGGCTGTCTCCCTGTGTGCATTCGTTTTCATCTCTGTCTTTCTTTCAGTCTGTGTATGTGTCTCTCTCGTTCTCTCTGTTCTCCCTCTCCTCATTGCTCCATTGTTGAGCCCTTCCTCTCAATGCCTGTCCTGGATGATGATATTGGAGACCATATCTCTAATCTGTGAATGGTAAATTAATCCCTGTGGAGCTTCTACGGTCCTCTCTCTATGGAAAGCTACGGGGGATTAGAAAGATAGAATCAACACAGCCTCATAATCTCATATACAGACACCAGGCCTGGACAGGGACCATTGGGGTTTGTCTTAAAGCCATAATCAGCAAGTTTCTATTCATACATCAGTAGTGCTTTACCAGAAAATATTATTTCTATATTTTTGCTTGTAATATGTATATTTTGGTACCCCTTTGACAACCAAGAATTTTACAGAATCGTCTTTGAAAACAAGAAAAATGTTCAGTCGTTTAAATAGCAGGGCAGCCAATTTGCTGACGCTTAGACTATGGATTTTGTCTTTTCAGGAGAATGTGTTATGGCAGGATATTGTTCTGAAAAGGTAATCCACCAAGAGATCAATACACTGTCACAACCCAATTAATTGAACAAGCTGGGAAAATGAATTAATTACAGACTAGATAGATAGATAGATAGATAGATAGATAGATAGATAGATAGATAGATAGATAGATAGATAGATAGATAGATAGATAGATAGATAGATAGATAGATAGATAGATAGATGAAATCTCTTATGTGTTTTCCAACTGACAAAGCTAACATTTTGGATACGTACTTGGAAATAGTGTACGCCACTGACTGGGTACTGCTGATGGCTTGAGAGGGACTCATTCTTTGTGTGTCTTGCAGAGTCTCAGCAGACATGGGGTGACTTTCCCTGGGGTATGAATTTTGATGTAAGGTCCAATCAGTGTCTTAGTGTGTTTCTTAATGACGCTTTCAGGTCAGTGGCAAAAACATCATACAAATAGAAATTTGGGGCAGACAAATATTTACTTTATGTCCTCTTTATTCTTTAAATCACTTTTTTTTTTTTTCAACTTTTTTACTTTCTTGAAAATGTCTGTCAGCAGTGTCTGTGAGACAGAAAGACAGAGAGTTGGTATGTAAGCTTCTTAGTTTTAATACCCCTGACAGATGTGCACACACGCACACACATGCACACACAGAGAGAGTGGTCATTCCTGCCTGCATCAGCATTGTATCTGAGGAGGGAGAGACAGGATGCAGTTAGAAGAAGACAGCAAGATGGGTGGATTGAGTGAAAGAAAAAGGGAAAAAGAAGATATGATGGATAATGTCTGAAAACAGAACATCGTGGCAAAAGTAGTTATTTCCCACAGTGTGTATTTCACCGAGACACTACGTGCAGAGCAGACTGTTGTCGCTTGAACAGTACTCTTGACTCTATATAAAGTCAAGATGACGTGGCCCCAGTGGAGCGAGCTGTGGCACATGCCCACACGCACACACTCACCCACACACTCTTTGACACGGCCCTTGTGGAGCTAGAAGTGGGTAATTAAAATGTAAATATTGATATTTTATTATTTGAAATGCCTCCACTGCAATGCTCTTAATGTCACTCCATCTGTCGTCTCCACAGAGATGTGGGGTTGCCCTCGACGACCGGCTGCCCCCACCTAAGCAACCCCCTCCATGGCAAAGAGCTATAACTCTCGACAACCATCTCCATGTTGCTGCGTCTCCATTTTGGGTCTAATTAAGTGTTAAATATTAGCGCCCGCAACCGTAGAGGCTGCACACACCACACACACACGCAGAGAATACAGCACACGACCCTCCCCTCCACCTCTGCCTGTCTCCCCCTGACTCTCTCTTTCACGCACACACATTGACACACACACAGAGCACTCATCTCCACTACAGCAATGGGAAGATTTTAAGTGTTAATCTTGCAGTGCTGCTGATGGTGTCTAATGTATGCAATTAACAGTCAGCCAGGGCTGAGGGTTTGGTAATTAGCTCGCTGTTCACACTGATTAGAGGCTACTGCAACCCTATGACTGCTCTACTCTCCCCGAGGCCGCATGGAGAAAAAGGGGGAATGAGGGGGAAGAGAGGGGGAGGGTAGAAGGGGAGAGAAATAGAAGAAAGACATTTTAGCCAACGGTACACAAGGGGATGAAGGTGAAGGTGATGACGCGTGTTTGTGTGCAGCACTGTTCTCAAATGTGGATGCAGAAGAGTCAGCCAGGCAGTTATTTTTACCATAAACTAAGATAAACCATCATCTACACATAAACCTGTGTCAATGAGTCTTTAACAACACTGTTTTAGATTAACTATGAAACCAGCAATAAGTATTTGTCCTGAGACTTTTCAGAGGTCCCCCCTCAACATGTTTCAGGTCATTTAAAGATAATCAGCTTTGAATAATAATTTCTGTCTCATATTTTAAACATCCAAGTGCAGTAATAGCAAAACTCATTTGA
This sequence comes from Chaetodon trifascialis, assembly GCF_039877785.1. NCBI lineage: Eukaryota > Metazoa > Chordata > Actinopteri > Chaetodontiformes > Chaetodontidae > Chaetodon > Chaetodon trifascialis. The sequence continues at coordinate 19,499,089 of NC_092056.1, forward strand.
CTTGAGAGGGACTTTATATGTTTGTTTCTTTTCTGTTACCGCAAAGTAATGTAACTTGAACTGTTTGGAGATAGTTACCCTTAGACAGGAAGAACAGCAATAATAAAAGGCAGATTTGGCTGGTTCATACAAATAACAGGATACTGAGTGATGGAACCATGGTGCCACCTTGACCTCAGTGTCAACGGTGTGAAGAGACATACTGATCAAATCAGAAGGATTCCTCTTTCTCTTGCCCCCAGTTCAGTTGGGTTGAAATACAGTAATGGTGAGCCGAGGTGTCGTAACATAACCACTGTCTCAGCAGCCTCAGTCTGTTCAGTCTTAACACACCAAATGGAATTAGGTGAGACTTAGCATGAACATGGATAAGAATACAGACATGCAACACAGACCAGAAATGAGGCAAAAGAGAGGATAAAAATGGACAGAAATGAAAAAGGTGTGACTTGATTTTTCTGTCAGCAAAAGGTAAAACTTATTCTGGAATGGCACTTTCATATATTAGCAACTCCACTTGACACGTGATGTTTTTATAATCTAAGTGACTGTAGTATACGTGTGTGTGTGTGTGTTTGCGCGCGCAAGTAGGTATGTGTCCTGTGTGTGAGTTTGTCTTTAAGCCCCTCTAAATTAGCTGGTTCTCTGGGTAGATTTGTTTCCATTTCGTTGCGCATCTCTGTGTAATTGGGTCAGCTGGTGTGTGCGCGTATGTGTGCGTGTGTGTGTGTGTGTGTGTGTGTGACAGCATTTGCCAGCATGCTTGTCGTGTGTATATCTGGTGTGTGTTGTTTCAGCTTGGCCAAAGCCATTACAGGGGGTCCGTGTTCATTTGGGCCGGCGTCTGGCCGTATGGTACAAAACAGTTTGAGATGTGCACACACACACACACGAACACACACTGCAACAGCATCACAAGGGAGCACTTGCGTTGCACAGCATGCAACAATGTGCACACTAACACAAATTTAAACACAAGCACATACAGAAAGTGGTATGAGAGAGAGCACTGGAGCCACATAACACAGTGTGCATACAGAGTAAACACACACACACACACACACGCAGGGCAGCGATGTGCTGGTAACTGTTGGAAACTTCACGTGTCCTAATGCAATCTCTATCTCAGTGGGCCAGTAGACTTAAATCTGTCCCCTGCAGAACACAATACGTGTACATGCTGCACATAGACAATCCACTGTTCTCCTCGCACCTGTGAGCAACCAGACAATCATAAAACAGTTTACATCACAGTTCTCAATACTTCTTTTAAAATGCCTCCTAACAAAAAGGATTGGGTAAACTGCATCAAAGAGGACAGTGACTGTTTTTATATGCTGTGTCTTCTCTGGGTTTGTCAGCCCTAGAAAATGTTAAAAGTCCTTCCTTTTTTCATTTGGCAAATGTCTTTTACATGTCCATTTCACATTAATATTGTACTGTTGTGGCATTGTTGGACTTCACATTGTCTGCAATAGTAACACACCATCTACTTTTTATCATCATCATTTCCTCATTTTTTCAAGCTCCAGGCAAGGATGCCCTATTTACAGTACACGTCCAGCTCCTGTAACTGTGCTTAGTGTGAGTTCAGGTTTGCCATGTCGTGTTACATTTCTATGACAATGTGTGAAGCTTATTTTTACAACTTCAAGACCAATAACTCTTGATAAGTGTGTGAACCTTTGCTGTTAAATTGCTGAGACAGACTGAGAAGTTTCCTGTTAAATGTGTCCTGGGGTCATGATCAGATAGGACAGAGCACCGTGTCATTGGTAACAGAGCAAGCAGGTGCTCAAACCATGCAAGGTCCACTGGTGTGCAGATGGACCACCATATGTATTGTGTGGTATTTGTAACCTATTTGTATTCAGATATGCTCAGTTTTCCACAAACAGTAAGAGTAAAGAAAGGTAAAATATGTTTGATTAAAAACAGGGACCGAAAGGCTTGTTTGAGTCAATATAAACAAGACAGACTGCCCAGACTCTGTTGGCCTTTTCTGTCCGACCTTTAGTCTCACACTGGGGGTTAAGTTGGTCGTTGGCTTATTGAGATCATATGTAGTCCAGCAACATTGAGCTGACCTGCGTCTGTGCTGGCAGCATCCTGGCCGTATACACACACATTCTCACCGGGACACACTTTCTCTCCCTTGTCCTTTTTGAGCTGTCAGTTCTGATAAAAAGATAAATGAAATAAACTGAGCCAATGCAACAGTCAAAAGGGTGTCATCAGTGAAAAAACATTTTTCTTACTTAGAGGTATTCATTTTTAATTCAGCGTTCAGGCTTCAGGTGCACAACAAGGGCCACAGTAGCTACCTTGAAATTTAAGACATTGACAATTAAACTTAAAACAAATGCTCACAGGGTTATAAAATAGTACCCAAATACATGCCAAAAGTCCTGTTTTCCATTGAAGTGACAGAATGTGAGGACTAGTCGTGTGGGGCCAACTGGGACCAGATCAGCACTGCAACCAGTTTTCACACCTGGTACATTAATACACACACACACACACACACACACACACACACACACACACACACACACACACACACACATAACTGCATCAGTTATTGAAGATGCACATGGGCACTGTCATACAAACACACAGACTCACATGCACACCCAAATAGCTTCAACAGCACAAACTGTACACACATAATCGCGCAGGTACTCATAAGCATCACAATCGGTTCTCACTGGTTCCCATTTGCCCTGTAACCACAAGAAAACAAATATAGGCCTCCTGGATATGTATGTTTGACTGTGTAGCAACTGGGGCATGAGAAAGGGCTATCCTGTGTGTGTGTGTGTGTGTGTGTGTGTGTGTGTGTGTGTGTGTGTGTGTGTGTGTGTGTGTGTGTGTGTGTGTGTGTGTGTGTGTGTGTGTGTGTGTGTGTGTGTGTGTGTGTGTGTGTGTGTGTGTGTGTGTGTGTGTGTGTGTGTGTGTGTGCCAGACTGTTGTGCGGTCTCGGGTGTAAATGTGCAGTCAGGACTCATTTGGCAGACAAACAGGCCGCAGGGTGGCTGGGGAATCGACGTGTGTTTGTGTGTGTTTGTCTTTCTGTGTGTGTCTGATAGAGCAAAGGGAAGAGAAAAAAGGAAGAGCACGAGAGCAAGCAGTAGAGGTTAAGTCTGCATGAATGCACTGCAGCCTCTTTCTGTCAGACCAATGTGTGGCACATGCACACACACACAGAGCTGCACACGCGCGCTCTAGCCGTACCTTCAGAGATACAATAGAGTGTCAGACACGACCAAATATAAGTACACACATGTCCAACCAAATACAGAATTTTAACTTCATCACGCACGCCTTAACTCATCCCACACATTATGATCACCCTTGTCTTTAGTAAAAACAAAATGAATGTCCCACCCTGTCTCCTAGAAATGAAGGTTATATTCGCCAAAAGTTTTTTGCTGTACATGCTTACTATTCTTATGATTATTTTCACTGGCAAAAGTACCAGCCCAGGACGTGTTACTTTGTTATACTGAGAGACGATAGAGAGGTGATCAGGGTGGATGGTGGGCATTGCGTGGGCATGTGGCACACACCACGGCTACAGTTGAGTAACTAACCTAGTTAGATAGTGAATAGAAGACTTACCTGGACATTGAGGAAACCAGTGTTTAGAATATCCATCATACAATACGTTAAGTATTAGTTCAGTTAACATTAATTGAGAAAAAAAACAAAAACAAACCAAAGCATGTATCCAAGAATGGTGGACTCATATTTTGGATAATGTGCTGTAGTAATATTCTCCTCTTTAAAGTTAAATTGTTAAAGCAGAGCTTTGAGCTTTACTTTCATGGTACATTACTGTAATTTCAGCTCAGCTTGTCACCACAGCAAACAGCATACAGGTTGTACAACATCCACACACACACACTCCCACACATAGGATGAGATGCCTTATCAACAATGGGCAGAAAGGAAATGTAATTAGAGTCAACTAAGGAACCTTCTTTTGTCAAGTGAAATCACAGGTATGAAAGAAAGGTCTCCACCCCTCCCACCACCACCGCCATCTCTTCTAACACCTCTCCCACTTTTATTTTCTTCTCCCCTCCATCCCACTCTTTCTTGTGCTCTCTCTCTCTTCATCAATACCTCTCTCTCTCCATCATCAGCACTAAATTCCCATTGATGTTTCTTTTCTTCTGCTGTATCGATCGCTTCATGAGAAGGAGGGGAGGAAGGGAGGAAGGGAAGAAGGGAGAGATGGCGTTATCTGTTAATTAATTTGTCCTGAAGCTGGCCGCCTATTAATCAGACAGATAAGAGGCATTGGATGGCTGAACAGCGCAGACAGGCTGGTGGGAAGGGGAGGGGGTCGGGGAGGCACACACACAAACACACAGAATTACACACAGATGGAGACGCACATGCAGAGACTCACAGATGCATATGCATGGGAATGTATGTATGCAAACATGCTGATGAAACAACAAGCCAGCACACTCACAGTACAATTATGTACATTATCTTCAACTCCACAATATAATCTTACACCTATTCACAAAAGCACACAGACTGCCTTCACACACCACTCTCTCACACACACACACACGCACGCACGCACGCACGAACCCCATCCTGATAAAATCACTGATGTACCTCAATAACAAAAGCTGCACTTTGAGCTCAATAAATTAATCACAGGGGTTTTAATTATTGGTATTTCCCTTGTGTGTGTTTGTGTGTGTGCACATATATGTGCATGTTATCTGTAATTAAGAGGGAGATGGTTGTTAGTGGGAGGTATGTTCACATTACACACATTATTAGTTATTAATATACAGCTAGTCGTGGACTTGTTTTGGATAACATTTACTTTTTCTTTTGCCTTGTGTGCACTTCTGTATTTGTGGTTCTGTGACCCTGTATGTGTTTGTGTGTGTGTGCCTGCGTGCGTCCGTGCGTGCGTGCATGCATTTGTGTACCATGTGTGAGCCATGTGTGCCCCCACTGGCCCCTGGATCAAATTCCACCAGAGGGATGTGTGCGAATTGATTGAACCCTCCAGACTGCTCCCACTGCCAGAGCGCTGAAAAGACACACACAGGGACAAGTTAAAACACACAACTAGTGACACTATTAAATGATATTAACCCCTCACTCGTGTCTTCCTCTCTTCACTTGACCCCAGAGTTTGAACAGATTCAATAAGGGTGTGTGTTAATTTTAGCAATGCCTGTGCTTATTTCCCCTGCCCACAATGAGTGGTGAAGTCCTAAGGACCCCCTAAAGACATCTGATGGTGTGTGTGTCTGTTTGCGTGTGTGGACGTGTGTCTGTGTGTGTGCATGAAGACCCCCTTAAGAAATTCACCTCTAATCCCTTCTGATGATTTCATTAAGTAGAAGAAGACACTGCCAGTTGGCAACGATACTGCTCTCTTCACTGTGGCGTGCGTGCGTGCGTGTGTGTGTGTGTGTGTGTGTGTGTGTGTGTGTGTGTGTGTGTGTGTGTGTGTCTGTCTGTCTGTCTGTCTGTCTGTGTGAGTGAGAATCATACACATTTGGATTCATTCCAGTGTGTTCCTATGCATTTGTGTCTATGCATGTGTGTGTGTGTGTGTGTGTGTGTGTGTGTGTGCGTGTGCGTGCGTGTGTGCGCATGTGTAAAAAAGCATCCTTCTACAGTATATACGTGTGTGTGTGTGTGTGTGTGCGTGCGTGTGCGTGCACATGTGTGTGTGCGTGTGTGTGTGTGCGCATGTGTACAAAAGCATCCTTCTACAGTATCTACGTGTGTGTGTGTGTGTGTGTGTGTGTGTGTGTGTGTGTGTGTGTGTGTGTGTGTGTGTGTGTGTGTGTTTGTGGTGGAGATGTTAGCAGTTGTAGATAGAATGAATTAGAGCACATTACAAACAACAATAGCCTGCAACGTGGACATAATGAGACGCCTGCCATTACCCATCAACACACTGTGAGATAAGAGCCCCAAATGCACATGCGCGCCCGCGCACACACACACACACACACACACACACACCCCTACCATCTCAAGAGGAGGCACATTGCAGCAGATGTTGTTGAAGAAATATCTTCCTTCTCATCTGCCTGCTTCTCCTGGCAGGATGCTTATCTCAAACACACACACACACACACACACGCACACACACACACACACACACACACACACACACACACACTGGAGGGCTGCAGTGAAGTCTGACAGGTGTGCTCACATGGGCCACTGTCTTTGCCTGTGCCTATGAAGGCTTCCACACACACAAAAACAGAGACAGGCAGGTGTGAATGGACAGGTGTGTGAGGAGAGGACAGCTGTGAGGAAAGGTGTGAGTGGGCAGGTGTTCCATTAAAGAGAAAGACAGAGACAACAAGGAAGAGTCTGCTGAATTTAAGAGTGTAATTGAAAGACAGGAAATAAAGAAGAGAAAAATAACAATAGAAAAAAAAAAAGATTCAGACCAAAACAGACCAAACTATCAAATGACAGAATGCAAAACTGTGAAACAGAGAAAGACCCAAACACACAAGATATCCAGACCAAGATGGATGGTAAAAAGGTGAGGCCAGAATCGGGCACACAGATGGTCAGTTGTAGACGGACACTGACAGATAAAAAGGCATGGATTGCGATTGGAGAGAAGGACAGATATAGACGAAGGCAAATAGAAAGACATGGATTGACACCGGAGAAAGCCAGAGTTTTGAGGCCATCCCAGCAATTAGTGTGTATGTTTGAGTGGTGCAGCCGCGATGGCCAGCATTGATCCATGGAGGTTGTGTCAGAGGGAGATAAGGCCTGCCTTTCCCCAGAGAACAGCCCTGGGCATAGGGGAGAGAGGAAGAGCAGGAGGAGGAGGAGAACTCTGGTCGACTGGATGGATGGAGGGTGGGCAGGGAGGGAAGAGAGATCTCCTCAGCAGCTTCAAAACAAGCTTCTTTCTCTTTTTCATCCCCTTTGTTCCTCCTTAGTTTTACCTTTAAATGCCAGTTCATTCACAGTGAAAACAGCCCAATGTGTTTTCCTAATACACAATATTGCATTAGATTTTCACTTGTTCCTTTCTGTCTCTCGCTGACTGTTTGCAGCTGTAATGTTACATTAACAATCTCTTGTGCTTTTCTTCTCTGTCTCGATCTCCCCCAGGTTTCTCTACGCTGTCTTTGGCAGACCAGATGAGTCTACTGCAAAGCGCATGGATGGAGATCTTGATCCTACGTGTTGTGTACCGCTCACTGTCCTTTGAAGACAAAGTTAGTGTCTTTGGCCTTATGTTTGTTTCTCGCTCTCATCACATATATAGACGCACATGTTTATCTGCAACCTCCCTGTGTTTCTCTTTAGTTGGTCTATGCTGAGGACTACATAATGGACGAGGACCAGTCGAAGTTAGCTGGACTTCTGGATCTGAACAATGCCATCCTTCAGCTGGTCAAGAAATACAAGACTATGAAACTAGAGAAGGAGGAATTTGTCACTCTCAAGGCTATTGCTTTGGCTAACTCAGGTTTGAAATGATTCACTCTCAGCTGATGTGTTTTCTGTGTCTGTGTTTTGAGTTTGTGAGCACATGATTGGTGGAGAAAGAGTTAATCCTAGGAATCTCCAGTCTCATGGGACTCATTTAAACTGAACCATCAAAGGACTCATTTCAATACTCTGCATCCCAACACACACACACACACACACACACACACACACACACACACACACACACACACACACACACACACAAGTCGTGTTTCCATCACTTTTGGGGACAATACATAGACTTCCATTTCCTGTAGACTTACCCTAACTTTAACCTTAACACAAGTGTTCACCTTAAGATTTAGTGGTTTATGTTACTGATACTTTCACACATGTTTCTTGCTGTTGTCAAACCTTCCACTCTCACCGTTGAAGCCACACACAGTTGTCTTACAACGCTCTTAATAGTCACATACGTTTGCAGTTATTTATTTTTCCATGTGTGCACGCACACACACACACACACACACACACACACACACACACACACACACACACACACACACATACAAAGGCTCCGTGCAAACACACACACAACCTGAAGCCCACCTCCCTTCCCCAAAGTGGCAATCCCTTTTACAATTAGCATAGTCGTCTCTTCAGATGCCTGTTAAATAAGGTGAAATCATTAGAACCCAAAGTCTGTCGATAAAGCCCCCTCTCTGATGTGTCCAGCTGCATCGACAGCTGACTGACACACGCGCACACACACACACACACTCTCTCTCTCGCACTCACACACACACACGCCTTCTTCCTCCCATGACCCGTCTTTTGAACTTTGTCTTGGAAGCCGGCCAGCTCTTCAGTACTCTTTAATTACAAGGGGGGAGCTGTCAATACAATGTGTTTAAATGGGAGAGCTTTGAATAGGGAGGGAGGGGCCTTTTGTTCTGATTCTGTCACCGTCAACGCGCATACACCAACATTCACACACAAAAACATTGACCCTCTTTTTGTCAAATATGTCGATTTCATCTCTCTGGCTCATACATAAACACACACGCTAACATATAAGATGAGTGTGTATTTAAATATGAACGTTTTAAAAGCAACGCTCGCTCACATGCTGACATACTGTTATGTACATGAAGAAAATATTGACATGTTGTTTTCCTGTGGGCTCTGTGTGACAATCAATCTTTTGGCTCTGCCTGCTGGTGTGTGCGTGTCTGGTAGTCTATAAATGTTGCTGACTGGAAGTGCAGAGAGCTGGATGGTTCTGCTATCATGATGAATTATTTGGCGAACAGGTCTAACGTAGTCCTTGTTGCCTCGAAGATTTCCATTGGCCCGGATTGGTTGACAGGTCTGGAGGAGAGAGATAGCATTTTAAACGTTGGTGCATTTCAACAGACTTCAGAAGCCTAATTGAAATGTCTGTAGTCATAAGCAAACTGAATGGTAACGCACACAGAGCAGTAGGTGTTTGTTTTGCCTGATCAATGACCAAAAACCAAAAACATTTATTTTACAAAGATAGAAAGCAGAGAACAGCAGCTATTTGAGAAGCTGATTAATCACTAATCACTAGTTAGTAATGGTGCTGTAATGGTCTGTGTCATAATGAAAAGTGTTTCCAATAAGAGCTGCAGCGATTAATCAATTAGCCGTCAAGTACTAAATAAATCGGCAACTGTTTTGATAATTGATTAATCAGCTTCAGTAATTGTCACAATTCTCTGATTCCAGTTTCTTAAACGTGAATACTTCCTGGTTTCTTCACTCCTCTGTGGTAGTAAAACGAATGTGTTTGGGTTGAGGACAAAACAAGATTTGATCATCAACTTTTTTCACCATTTTCTGACATTTTAGAGAGCAAACAACTAATCAGCCAATAGAGGAAACAATGGACAATGACAATAATCATTAGTTGCAGCCTTGTTTCTAATGTTTTGGTCAGCCATAGCAAAGTTCATGAGAGGGACAGACATAGCTAAACAGGTCACTCTGTGTCCACTCTGATATCAACATCTTCATTTTGTCTCGTGTTTATCTTTTTTTGTTTTATTAATATTGAGGGCCATGTCAGCAGTGTTACAGCATTGAAGGATATTTACCACAAGAATAAAAGTCATTGTTACTGTCAGTCTGTGGACCGCCAAAGTGCTGGAACGGTAGATGACTAATTGACTAAATGTCAAACTGAAATATGTATTTTATTCTGCAACTTGAAATAGCATGTTGCTGTTTCTGAGGCTGAAATCTTTAACTCAAAACATATCCGGATAAATCCCATGGGTAAAATTCCATCAAAAGCTTACCTCACTGTCCAGAAACTCACATTTGAAATAGTCATTCTTTTAACTGATTGATATCAAAACAGCTGACGCCAAAATACGAACTTTGCATCATTGCCCAGACTCTCCAACTGCTCTTCAAGACAACAGAATGCTAGCATTAGCATTTTGAAGGGCACTGACACTAATTAATTCACAGGATGCTAATCGTCTGCATTAATGAAGCCAAGCCTTAAGAAATGTTAGCAAACGTGCCCCACATGCAAAGACAGCTAAACTAGCCATGGGAAACAGGAGGCACGTGTGTGTGTGTGTGTGTGTGTGTGTGTGTGTGTGTGTGTGTGTGTGTGTGTGTGTGTGTGTGTGTGTGTGCGTGTGTGCGTGTGTGCGTGTGTGTGTGTGTGTGTTCATGTGCATGTGCGCGCAAGTGTGAGCTCTATGTTAACATGTGTGGTTTTAACAGCCTTTTGTGCTCTTGCTCATTAACGTCTGCTGTTTTACTTGAGAGTGTACTGCAGGTCACAGCGCAGGCAGCAGCCATGTCTAGCACCTTAAATACTAAACACACAGCATTAATCAAAAACAATGTGGAACTCATTAAACTTCATTTTAACTTGTGCCCATTATAGGCTGCTCTTATTACAAAATCCAGAATAAAAAGGAGAAGGGGATTGTTTTTTATGACAGTAATGCTTGTTAATTTGTACATTTAGTCCGTGTTTGTTAAGCGTTGTCAAAAGAATATAGTGTTATGCATCCTGACAAAAAGTAGAAATTTACCTTAATGAATATCATACTGCTTTCCACTGTTATTATGGACCACCCATTTTCAATCTAAACTGGCAAAAAGTAGAAAATTTGAGAGCAGATAGAAGCTGAGTTTTCTATTGATCCCTATAGAATCCAGCCCTCTGACTGGTCTGGCCCTGCATACTGATACATGCATTACTCTATAGATCCAACACGGCGTATTTGATTGTGTTCGTGTATGTGTGCACATCTGTGGCTGTGTATGCGGTTGTGATCACACAATTTGTCTGCTGGTTATAATTCTCACGCGTGTCTAAGTTCATACTTTCTTTGCCGAGGTTTGTCAGTGTGTGCATTTGTGCATTCAGTTTCTGTGCATGTCGTTGATGGGAGCATCTGTTTCTAGATATACATACAAGATGTTTCAATTGAAGCCACCAGGTACTTTGAACCAAACACACACACACGCACACACATGCGTGGACTTCGCCACTTTCCCACGGAAACTTTCAAAATTTCAGAAACTCATAGAAGAATTTCATCGTGTTTAATATTTACACCTCTGTTGTTTTGTCATGTTGCTATCAAATACACAGCGACCCTAAAGGAGATAGTGAAGTAAAATGAGGAGTGGCTTGGTGATAAAAGGTCCCAACAAAAGCTGCTGTTTGTGTACCACTCACATGTCACACATTCTTCTACCTACCTGCAGACACACACACGGTATTGTTTGAGAGCTCCTTGCAGAAGATACTGTGTGAACACACCAGCTTGTGTGTACATGTGTGTCTAAACGTGAAATACTCAACATTTGTTTATTTTTCTAAATGCACTTATAGGTCTCTTATTGTTTGTGCGTGTGTGTGTGTAAATGTGGGTGTTGGGGTGTGGTGGCCTATCAATAGTCGCCTTGTGATTATTATTTAACATGCATGTAGCCATTGATCGGCGACATTGATTGGAGGTTGGGAGCTAAAGGCCAGCTCACATTAAGACTTTGCTTCCCTACGGGGCAATATGGAGCATTATCATTGAGGGACATTCTCAGCCTTTTCTGCCACATATGCTGAAACACACCTTGCATGCCAGCTCAAAGAGAGATTACAGATGTGTGCAGCCAAATACTTATGCACACACGCACGCACAGACTCTCAGATGTTCCTGCATCTCTCCATCATTCTACAAGTCCATCTCTTTTCTCTCCACCCACCTGTCTCGTTGTCTGTCCATTCATCACACCCACAGATCCACACTTTGAAGACAGAGATGGGAGCAGCCCCTGCATTTAAAGCCCCACTCCTGGATTTAGTTTCAGCTAAAGATTGTAGGTTTTAAATCTACATGATGGAGCACATTGGGATTTTGAAGTGCAGAGAGAGTTTCATTGATAATTGTATTTTTAAAGTTGAGGAAATTTGACAAAATTCTCCTCGGTCCGCCCTAAAACCCACTGCTCTATTTTCAAATGCAAATGTAGGGAAGCATTTTGCACTTTTTTAAAATTCCTTTAAATAATTTTTCACTTCATCATTAACAACGTCCGACCCTGAGTCGTGGCTTGCTGTAGCATCGCTGCACTGAGCCTGTTCGGATTTTGGATTGGACCTTTAGTAGCTCTCCCCTTTGCAGTGCTGAGCAATAACACAGCAGACAGAGGGGGCACAGGCACTGGCAAAGACACATACTGTTGTAAACGTTATCTGAGAGTGTTGTGGGAGCTTCCTACACTGTAAAACCTGCCTGCCTTTGTTGCTGGAAAATGCATAACATAAGCATTTCAGTCAGTCAAGGAGTTCAGTGCACACGAGGAGGCTGATGGCAGTTTCTTTTTTCATTCATATAAATGCATTGTCCAGTTGCTTCATGTTCTGTTAATAACAAATAAATCAAACCATAACCCCCATTTCCCTGTTGCATATGAGATTTATATGAGCTACTCCTGTATAAATCACATGTCATGTCACATCTGTGGACAGCACTGGTTATGGAAAATATCGTAAAATGTTGAAAAAATGAAAATGTTGAATCAAATATCTTTTTTTTTTTTCATATTTGAGTATCAGTCATGTGTTTTTCCCTCCCTCTGCAGACTCCATGCACATTGAAGATGTAGATGCAGTGCAGAAGCTCCAGGATGTGCTCCACGAGGCCCTGCAGGACTACGAGGCTTCCCAGCACCAGGAGGACCCCCGCCGGACGGGCAAGCTGCTCATGACCCTCCCCTTGCTCCGCCAGACCTCCACCAAGGCTGTGCAACACTTCTACAGCATCAAGCAGGACGGCAAAGTCCCAATGCACAAACTCTTCCTGGAGCTGCTGGAAGCCAAGGTCTGAGGACAGAAGAATAGACGGAAGGACAGCTAGACACCAGTCTGGACCACCTGAGCTTCAACTCAAACTCTCACTTTGAATGACCTCTTGCTCTTTTACACGCACACACACTGACACACACACACAAACACAGAAATATGTCCCTGAAGTATGTCTGCTGACACGTCCCCCTATGAATAAACAAGTAACCTAAACATCTTACCTGAACCCCTGAACCGCCGCCGTCTTTGACAAAAGGGTTGTCACTGGACCTTTTGTTTCGGGGAAGATGCTGATAGACTGACATGACCCCCCTGTTACCAAGGGAAGACGATAATTCCTTTTAAAACTATTAACAATCACTGACCAGTTACCACGGTGGCTCCGAACATTGACGACGGCAAAACTCTTATGCATTTAATAACGATTAAGATGTTATTAATGACAAACTTAAATGAGGACACGTTTAAAAGAAACTGAAAACTCTTCATTTTAGTCCTGAGAGACTGTAAGACTGCACTCATGTCTCCTTGTCCTTCCCCTATTTCCCCCAACAGAGTTTTTTAAGTGTTCAAGAAGAAGACGAGTGGGGAAAAAAATGAACACTGAAGAAGTATTAATGACGTTTGTTGTCAGATTACATGTACAATGAAATTTGGATGGATGGATGGACAGAAAGAAAAGAAGAGGAGATTGTCCCTGCCAAAGAATGGAGCTCATCCATTCAGAGGATGCCAGCAAACTTTACTGTCATTACCCAAAACTGTTTCTGCTTGATCCACCAGTGGCTTTCAATGCTGGGCCTGAGCACTGCTGGTTTTCTCTAAGGTCTTTGTGGTTCTTTTGAAAACCAGCAGAGATGAAAGGACCAGGATTGGAAACCACTGCTGTAAAAACTCTATGGTTCTCCCTAAATTCAGCTCCTGGTTTCCAGTGACTCCCCAGTTTCAACTTCAGCTTTGCTATTTGTTGTATTTGTTGAGGACCAGCGACCCCTGGCCTCCCAAACCCGTCAGTATTCACATAGTGTTTGCACACTTGACGTGGCTGAAAACACTTTCAAATATTCAAACCACTTGAGGTGAGATCGATTGGCCGAGATTCCCAGTAAAAAAATGTTACTAACAAATCACTGAAAAGACTCCAGTGCTGTAAGAATGGATTCCTGCTGGTCCGGCTGGTGGGCGTAGGCTCAGCCCACATCCTCTGTGAAGCCGTTTAATCCGCCAAACACTCCTCATGCGATTGAACACGTGTTTGAAATGTTTTCGGCCGCTCGGTGTTCCGGGTTTTTAGCTCTCCACGCGCAAGTCAGTAGAGATTTCAGTCTGTCAATGTGCCACGAAGAATAGTCCAGCCCATGCTCATTACCCAAACTCCGAAAACTGCAGTGTCACGTCATTGCTCCCCTCCTTGCTCCGTTGCAATCACAGTTTCCAGCTCGTCTCGTGCGTCAGTACGGAGATATTTTTGTGACTCATTCAGGGAGTGATGAGGGAGTTTCAGTCTCTCAACGCAATACAAACCAGAAAGAAAGGTGTGCTGACAAAACTGACTGAAGAACAACTATTGTTGCTTTCAAACTCCTTATTTTTTTCTTTATTTCTATCTTGAAAATAATCTTAGCGATGATACCAGTATTAGGGTTGTAAATAACTGTCATCCTGTATATGACATATAACACGGCTTTGTTTTTGTTATTAATATTGTCTTCTTAAAACTGAATCAATCAATATGTCTTTCCTTTTTTCTATCAGCTTGACCACTTTCAGCAATTATCATATATATATAAATATAACACATAATAATGTATTAACAAGTCAGCGTTTATCTTAGAAAACTCTGAGCAATAGTGGTTTTTAAAGGAGGGGTTTGTGCATATGGACTAAGTCTGCAATATTAACATAATGTGCCAGTTTAAATTTGGGAGAGAGAGGAGGGGGATTTGAGGAGAGCTTGTAGCTTCTCTTTCTCTCTGTGTAACTTGCCATAAGCTATTAGATAACAGTCAGTATTTACTTTGTTAGAGACCGTTACACAACAAACAAGTAAGGACCATGAGGTGTTGATGCTGCCGTCACGTAAACGCTGTTTGGAGGGTTGCACAAGTATCACAAGCAGCTGAAATATCCAACATCCGGTTCGCAGATATCATATGGTTCTGGCGTTTGCACCTTTTGCGTGACCGGGCTCGTTCTGCCGACACTTTGAGTCGATTAGGACAAAAGACAGTGCTCTGTTTGAAATCAACTGTAGTACGGTGATGCACAGTTTTTGTCCTTGTACAGGTGTACGTTGGTCCAGCCGCGTATGGCTGAGTGCAGGGACCATCAGAATAAGATGACTAAACCTGGATCTGTGCTCTGAGCGAAATGGTACGAAATGCAGAAACAAAACGTCCGCCGAATTAAACAAAACACGACAGTTTCATGTTAGCCTGCTGTTCAACTTCTTGTTGTTAGACACTTTGATTTAAAGGAAGTGTTATACGTTGTAATGGTGAAAGCCAACAGTCATACAAAGTACAATCCAAACTGATAACATGAATAATAGGTAGTCTTTTGATTCAGTGTAAATCTACAGCATAACATGTATTTTAAGTAGACGTGCAGAGGTCTCATCAAGTACCATTTTTGGAAAATGTGATTTTAATTACCTTAATTAATTAAACCCACAACCACACAGACTTAAGTGGTAATTTTTTATAGGACTTTTTTTAATGTCAACATAAAAAAGGGCCTGTTTCTAGGGGCAACAAATGGAAAGCCGAGCTAACAGGAAGCTGTCTGACATTTTCCGATGATTTCAGCTTTAACAGGTGAAGACTGTCGAGGGATTACTTTTATTTTATTTTTATTTTTTGTATGAGTTTATTTAATTTCTAAAGCCGAATAAGAATGCCAAAATGTGTAATCTAGATGAAGGTGTAATCTAATGTAAGATGGCAACTTGTCACAGTTGAGGAGTGCTGCAGTTTAAGTGTAGTTGATCTCTAACATCACGCGCTCTGTATCAAACATCAGTATTATTAGTAAGGGGTATTTTCTCAGCCTTCTTAAACATTGTATATTGTAAATTATACAGATTATAATTCTAACATAAGACATTTTATTGGAAACAAAATTGAGAAAAAAAAAAAGAAAAAAATCTAGTTCAGCCTCGATGTGTGTTTCATGTTCGCTGTTTTTTCTACCAGGAAAAAACCTTGTTTCTTTGGTTTTATCTGTTTCTGTTTTGAAGTCCTCTTTCTGTTTCTCCCTCCTCTGTTGAGTCCTCTGAGGCATTGCTGTGTACTTTTTCTTGTGGTGATTCCCGTTCTTGTGCCGTGTGCTTCTTCTTTAGACAACACAGAGTAGAGTAGAGGCCATGTTGTCTGTCTGTCGGATCAGTCCGCTGGGGGTCTGGGTACTGGATTCTCTCCCAATGAACCGAACCGGATATAAGGCTCTTCTTCTAGAAACTTAACTAGACCACCGAGATCAAATTACAGTATTCATCTTTACCAAACTATACATAAATAATTAAATATTTAGTATCTAAATGAAGAAACACCATACAAGTATTTAAAAAGGGATCATTTGTGTAACTTTTCCTGTAGAGTAAACGATGTACTGTATATCTTTAGGTTAATAACAAGAAATGAAAAGGACATTTGAGTAATTCAGAACTGTAGGTGACTCTTTTGATAAACTCGCTGTACATAACTGCCTTCCATTCAGCTCGGCTCAGTCATTATCGTCAAAAAATATGAAGATGAGAAACTTTTTTTTGTCCCCCCCGTTGTTGTGTCCTGTTTTTCAGCTCATTTCCAGGAAATATATTGCTTTACAACAAAGAGTGAAACGTGATGGGACGGGCCGAAGGTTAGGACTTTAGTGAGTTGATGAGAAATATTACAGAAAAGCTCGACGTGTTTCGTTTGCACTTGCTGTTTCTCCTTTCTCTTCTGCTTTGGCCCCGGTTATTACACTCATTGTACCTCTTTGTACACATTTGTAGATTTCTGGATTCTGTGCTACAGATAGCTTAAATTCGAAGAAATTAGGACACATTAAAGGTCTTAAACATCAACACGTAATGTTTTTAGAGAGGAAATATACATACTAATTATTTCATAAAAGATGTTTGTAAGTGAAGTCCCCAATGACAGAGTTTAACTTCCTGTTTTAATTGTAGCATCAAACGCCGTCATTGTCAAAATGACGGTACTTCTCTTCATCTGCTGTACATTAATCTACAAACAACTGATGGAAGAAAGGTGCTCTTTTCTTACTTATTGTTTCTCTTCTTTTGCTGTTTTTATGTTTTTGTCAGTTGTTAAAGCCGTCCTGTGTACTTCTGATCCATTCAGCACGATGAAAGACGCCACACGTCTCCCTGAGGTGATTGAGGCTGAGCTGGATTTGGGCTGACAGTCATGTTTTAACATGAAGGTACATTTCTGCTGGTGGCAAATACTGATTTTGTAGAATTTATTTGAATGTCACATTATCAGTGTCAATTAAGTAAAGAACTGAAAACGATGGTCACGGTGAGTTGATCACTGGAGTCGCTGAATGAAAGCAGAAGCGCTGTTATTTCAGATGACTAAAAATGAGCAAACCCACCAGCTAAAATCAGGAGGGAGACTGTGTGAGTCTTTCACAGGTTTTCATATGACTTGCTGCTCATAGCCAACATATGATTTGTATGTACAAGACAGCAGTGATTTCCCTTAAACAATTTATGTTTCTAGTTAAAAAGCAATATGTTCATGACCGTACAACGACGAGACAAGAGTTGCACTAGTTTGTGTTGGGTTATACATCCAAATGCTGTTGTAGCTATTAAGATGACCTTGCAGTTAGTGTTTAAAACCACATAAATGACAACAAACCAAACTGGTATTTTCTAGGAGGAGCGTCGGAAGAAGGACTGTCTGGGTTTTTGCAGAGCCAGGGATAGAAAGAGTTTGACCTGGTTGCACTTTGGGCACCATGTTATCGCCCTCATCTGGAACTTATACTCATTAGCTGCGAATACTCTGTGTACCAATACTTTAGCCAGGAAGCAAGTAATTTAAGCATAGCGACAGAGCAGGATGGTCCGTGTACCGTGGCTGCCCCTGAAATCTGCTAAGGCCAAACTGTGTCTATCTACAGCTCTGCAGCATTGAGTCACTGAGTTGTATTTAAGCCCCAAATGTTAACTGCCACTTGTACTGCAGCTAACCCTGCGGTCTTAATTTGCAAATGTGAAGAAAATATTTAAGGGAGAGAGAAATACAACACATTTGGATACAAAGCTTATTTAAAGAGAAAAGGACCCTTGTGTGGTGGAGAAGAGAGTTGTGTACGAGACAAGACCTTGTAGTGTTATTAAAAACATGTCCGTAGATTTTAGATGTGCTTCACATCAGTAAATGAAAAAAAAAAAAAAAACAATAACCTGTATATTTTTGTGATGTGTATCATACAAGTGTGCTCCAACAATAATGTCCATTTGTGTAAATGTATTTATTTCACATTGTATATATTGTTCAATGCAAAAAGAGAGACCTATGATTCTGTAACTTAAACTACTATGGGTTGAAACATTACATGTGTTACTCCAGACTATGCCTTTCAGGATTATTACAGTAGAGCAATATCAATTAAAACCAGGCTTCCAGTTTTGACACCTGTCTTTTGGCTCTGATTTTGTTTTTTGAACACACATTCTGTTGTTTCCAGTGATGTGTGTGTTATCTTTTAAAGTGGCGCCACACAGTAGCTGCATCATTTAGAAGTTGGTTCACAGAGAGTACGCGCTCGTTTCCGGTTTGTCCTGTAAAAAAGTTGTGTGAAAGTGGCTCGACGACTTGAACACAGTACCACGTCATGCAACAAGGCCTTGGTCAATCAAATAAATGCAAACATGCTTAGATTGCTTCAATGTCGCCTTTCTACTCTTTTCCTGCAGCAGCAGCCATGATAACCCTGCAGAGTTGTAAAATCCTGTTTCTCTATTATTCAGACTGGACTTCCTGGACGGCAGTTCATGTCTCTGGTACCTGAAACAATAAGCCCTCACTGTGACAACACAGAGCTGATTTCTGTCAGAAATCTATCTATCTAGAAACTCCTTTTGGGATGAAGCATTGATTTAGTTTTAGGTTTCACACCTGTTCCTTATAGACTGTGTGCCCACCTCACATCAGCTGCCGTAATTGTCGTACTCAGTGTTACCTGAGGCACACCTGGTCGCACAATGTCAGTCCCAAAACTGAGTGAGAATTCACTCTGTTCAAGCAGCTAGAGGACAAACATGATTGATAGCAGTTGGGACAGCACGTACAAGGTCAGGAGCACAGGAGGGAAATTAAATAGGGGGACCACAACCGTCCCGCAGCATGGAGCAACGAAACCTAACCGCAACCTGAGCAACCCGACCAGTGTGCGGATGAAACCCACTGTCCCACCCCAGCTCCAAAACTTCAAACTCCACCTTCAAACTGAAGGTATCCTGAAATCAAACACATCTTTGCACAACAGAGAAGGTCAACACATAACCAGAGATCTGTGGAAGTGTTCAGCTGCTTTATAATGGATCACAGTGACTTGCTAAAGGGCACTAGAGCTGTAGGTGTCAAACTAGGGGAGCATGATTATCATCTATTTGCTGAATGCTAATTTATCCATTAGAGCATTCAAACATGTACTAAGAGGTGAACTCTGGGCTGCTGTCACATCGTTATTGTTCTGTGTTTCAACTATCGTCTTTTCATGTGGCGTAAAGAGGAAACGAACAGTGAAGACAGACTGGAAAGAGTTGGGGGGGGGGTAACAGCTTGCTCTGGTGGGTGGCTAACTACTGTCCATTCTGAATTGCCAGTAGCTCTTGCTCTTGCCAAGGGCACAATACACACATACACACACACAGACATACTTAGTACAATATTACAAAGAAGAGATCGTTAAACTACGTAAACAAACATGACTAGAAAACAAATGAACAGAGGCTTTACATCCTTTTTGTTCCTCTCTGATCCTTTAATTGCTGTGTTTTAAACTATTAGCCTCTGCTCTCCTTTATTATTCTGACTTCTGTTTTTTTTTTTTTTTTCAGACAACCCTTCACGTCCCCTTTTTTTCTTTTCCATTCCTCCTCACTGTCAACACCTCACATGCTTCCTTATTTCTCTCTCTCTCTCTCTCTCTCTCTCTCTCTCTCTCTCTCTCTCTCTCTCTCTCTCTCTCTCTCTCTCTCTCTCTCTCTTTCTCCCCCTAATAGCCAGCAGCAGTAAATGGGATGCAGAGGCCAGATATTTAATGTAGCAGAGAGCCGTGAAGCATTTTAAGAAGCCTTTTTCTAACAGGGGGAGCCCTGACCCGCAGGCAAATATTTTTCAACCAGATGACATAAGAAGATATTATCTGAAAGAGAGCAAGATTTTTATTCCCTCTCTCTTGTTTCTCTCTCTCTTTTCGATTTGGGTTGCTGCCTGGTCACCCGGCCCTCTGCACATACGCTCTCTTTTACTTGCTTGCTTTTTGGAGTTCATTTATTTTATTTTATCTTTGATTCATTATTATGATACGATAAAAGCTACTTGAGCATTTCAGCTGCTCAGGGGCTCTTATCGTTAACCTTGTGGAACGCATGTAAGAATGGGCTCCACACGCCGCATCGCTAATGGCCAACTTAACTCCTCTCTTCTCCTCCTCCACCTTCTGGCTTCATCTACATCTCTCCATCTATCTCTGTCTCTCTCTGAGCATCTTTCATCCCTTTATCTTACTCCTCTGCTATCTCCTCTTTTCTCTCATATTCTCCTCTTGGAATATTCCTCTATTGGCTGCATCTCTTTTGTATCCCAGAAAATAAAACTCACCACAGGTTTATTCTACTCTGCTCAGCCTAACTGGCCAATAAACGTCACAGCTTATTGTGACTGTTAAGCTAAAACCAGGATATAACCCTGACCCGTCACTGTTGATAATTGTGATGAGCTGGCTTTTTCAGTGGTTTAAAACTCAGCCGTCTGATGAGGCATTTCCAGTCACCACAGGCAATTCATCCATAGCACACATTATTTGGGGGGTCCCGCAGGGTTAATTTTTCGGCCCCATTTCATTCACCATTTACATGCATAAAGTTTCACTGTTATACCAATGACACACAGTTATAGCTTCCCATAACACCTAATGGCACCATTAGTCTAGACATCGTAGAAGCTGCCTCGCAGATATGAAGTGTTGAATGTTACCAATATTTCCACAACTTAATGAATCCAAATCCAAAGGATAAGGTCCTTTTCTCTTCAAACGCCTCCATTACATTCATTCAGTATAATAGAGGTACACTTTGAAATAAGATTCAGTAACAAGAGAGGTTTGTGATCTGATGGACAAAGTGCGCCTGCCCTCATTAACATGTCACGCACAGGCTCCTGCAGTAAATGACAAGGAATCTTTAAGTTTTGGACCTGAACTTACATAACTTCAGCAGGTGATTGGTCATAGTTTATATAACCCAATACAAATATCCCTCAAGAGGATGTACAGTGTAAGCAGCATATGACCACCATCCTCAGATCCTCCTTTCAGGTAAGGGAAAACTCCCCAAAAAATCGTTAAACGTGGAAGAAAAATGGAAGAAACGTCAGGAAGAAAAACAGGAGGGATCTATGGTGTAAGATCATTGTCAAAAAGACGTGTCCATAATTTAAGTTTTGTATTTGTAAAGTTAACAATTTGTGTGTCATAAAAGTTGTTTTACACAAAATTCTGCTGTCATATACATAAGTCTGTGAAATTGGGTTCGGGTTACGATTGTTTTTATATGAGTATGAATCCAAAAGCTGTGAGTGCAAAGTCTTGAGAATACAACTCATTTTTCTACGACTACGAAGCCTGCAAGAGAGAAACGCTGTTCACTCCACAAAACAGAAGTGCCCCAGGCCACTAGGGGGACTCGACCTGAGGGATGGACCGGTCCTGCAGGACCAGACCATAGACATACAAAGAGTAGACGCCGCATCGACCGCTACTGCCTATTGGCGCTGACGAGCCGTGGGGCCGCCATCTTGGACCTGTCACCTACTCCACTCAGTGCTGTTTGGCTGGTTCGGTGTATTTTAATATTCATGTGGGATTAACTCTGATGTAGCCTAGACTGTGAATGACATGGAATGATATTAATACTCTATATATGATTTATATATTCATTTTCTCTGATAACTATATCTGATATATAACTTATCTATTATATATGTATATATGAATGATATTGATACTGTATATATGATTTCTATATATTTTCATTTTCTCTAATAACTTGTATCTATTATTATGTTTTATATAGAAATATAATGTGTTCATTAGTCTGTATTTTGTTTCTATATGTAAATATTTATATATAGCCTAATCATATATTGTCTCTTCAAATTATTGAAATAGTTGACCTAACTGCCACTATCTGCTTCTCTATCATATATTAGTGTGTGTGTGTGTGTGTGTGTGTGTGTGTGTGTGTGTAATGTGTGTGTTTACAGTCTAGTCTACATCAGAGTATTCTATTACTGTTAATCCCATATGAATATTAAAATACACCAAACCATTTGTCTTGCATCATAGCTACATGTATGACGTTTGCAGCAAAAAACGCGTGAAAATCAGTTTAGTATTCAGAGAGTTACGATGGATTAAATGCGCTGACACCTCTTTGCGCCTGCCAAACAGCACTGAGTGGAGCGGGTGACCAGCCCCACGCCACATCGTCCGCACCAATAGGCAGTAGCGGTCAATGTGGCGTCTACTCTTTGTATGTCTATGGTCTGGTCCTGCAGGACCGGTCCATCCCTCAGGTCAAGTGACCCTAGTGGCCTGGCGCACTTCCATTTTGTGGAGTGAATTTGCAGCGTTTCTCTCTTGCAGTTGTTTTGGGGATGTGTGTGTTTTGATATTTGCAGCATTTTTCTTTCACATTTGTTTTGTGTGTTTGTAAGTTTTTGCTTCTGCTTCGTTTCTGTGTTGCAGCATTTTTCTCTTGCCGCGTTTTTCTGTTGTATTTGCTTTATGTGTTTGTGTGTTTTTGGCTTTGCATCATTCCTGTGTTTGCAGCGTTTTGCCGTTTGCGGCGCGTTTGCCTTTGTCAGCCACCGTAGGATACCCCAGGTGAGCACAGGGAGAACATGCAAACTCCACACAGAAAGGCCCTTTTTCCTCGAGATAGATTTTCCTATAGATAGATTGCAAACATATATAAAGAATATGCATCCAGTAGGACGTCAGGTTACTTCTAGGGGCCTTCGGATAACACCTGAGCCACACAGCCATCTGTCCACCATGGAGACCTGGAAAGAGGACAGACTGGACAAACACACGAGAGGCAAAACTCAAGCACATCATTCACACAGATATGGGACAAGAAACAAACACACACAGAGAGAGACAAGAGGAGAGGCTGGATCTCCTGGAGGACCAAGACTCAGATGCAAAACATCTGGAATGAAGAGCCAGGGGGGAGAGAGAGAGAGGTCCCAGGACAGCACAGAGAAGCCTGAGTGAAAATAGAAGAGAAGAAAGAAACAAGGATGAGAGAGAGAGAGAAAGGTACACAGCTCCAACGCTCATACACTGATGGGACATAAACAAACAGAGGTTTAGAGAGATGCAGCGTTTTTCAGAAAGTTTACAATAACATCATCTGCAGGACAAACATGGAGTTGAAGAACCAGCCTTTATAGATAAATTGAGACTGAGGCCAACCAGCCAGAGAAGGAAGTCCATCCATCCATCCATTATCTATACCGCCTATCCCTTTCGGGGTTGCGGGGGGCTGGAGCCTATCCCAGCTACAATGGGCGAGAGGCGGGGTACACCCTGAACTGGTCGCCAGCCGATTGCAGGGCCACATTCAAGGACAAACAACCATTCACACTCACACTCACACCTACGGACAATTTAGAGTCATCAATTAACCTAATGAGCATGTTTTTGGTCTGTGGGAGGAAGCCGGAGTACCCGGAGAGAACCCACGCATGCACGGGAAGAACATGCAAACTTCACACAGAAAGGCCCCGCCTGACCCGGGGATCGAACCGGCAACCTTCTTGCTGTGAGGCACGCGCACTACCTGCTGCACCACCGTGCAGCCCCCAGAGAAGGAAGTAATTAAAAAAAAAAAGCAGCTCACTGAAGTTAAGGCGGGAAGATGAGTTTTAAGTTTTTTATTGATCAGCAGAGTCAGACTGTCTGCTGAGCCCTGTCCCTGAGAACATGATGCTCAGCATGGAATACAAAGAGGGACAGTGTTTTCACAGTGGCCATGGCTGACTGCCATCCTTTTATTTACATGTTCACATCTATGTTATGCTCTTCCTGTTTGCTTCTGTCATGGTTTCCTGCCATGTGTGATGTCAGTTTTCCTCATGTGTTGACATCTAAATTGTCTACCTTTTAAATGTTCATTGTTACAGTCTGAGCTGCTACTGTATGTGGATCATTAGCAGTAGCTGGTAAGAGACAGTGGAGCCACGGTATGCTGAATAAATTCAAAGAATGAATTGAAGAACAGAGACAAAAGAGGAAAGCTCTGAGGTGACTGAGTTGTTTTGAGGTGCTCTTGTTCATACTGATTACCTCCATTTTGTCACAGGGGGAAGCCTTTAGATCAACAATTATCTGACATATGAAGAAAACCGGAGCAGTGATTATGACCTGTCATCAGGTATGCAATGCAATACTTCCTGCATTTTTATTTTTTGTTTTTGAAAGGCAATCGCTCTTTTCTAGTCCTGGGGGAAGATCTGGCCATTTTATTCAGAAATCTGTGATTTTTTTTTTTTAAATGTGGAACATATACGTAACACAGTTACACAAAGTGGCTGCTTCATTCAGACCTCACACTGGACTCTGATTTCATTTCAGAGCAGTTCTTATTGGGTTTGGGAGGAAGTCTGGATGTGATTTTCTCCTCCTAATATGGTGCCAAATAGGGTCAGTCTCCAAGGGTGACCATACGTTTAGGCGCTCTGACCTGTAAAGTGCTAATGTGTGGCAGCTTCACACTGATGGTGTTTCAAAGGCCTGTTGTGGGGCTATTTAACCCCTTGTGTCTTTATATATATATATGTGTAAATGGTGGTTGTCTGTTCATTTTGACATGTGTGATTTATAATTTTACAATATTGTGGAGTCCACGTGTGGTCATTTGTAAGCTCTATTTGTATGTGTCTAAATTTCTATGTGCCTTTGGGGGTGTGTGTGTGTGTGTGTGTGTGTGTGTGTGTGTGTGTGTGTGTGTGTGTGTGTGTGTGTGTGCGCGCATTGAGTATGTGTGTCTTATCCCCATATCCCCTTGTATCAGTGGTGGGGTTCCCTTGGGTTTCACAGGCCTAGTGACATGGACTCACGGTGGTAATGGCCTTTCACAGCATCCAGCTCCCCTGACACACACACACACACACACACACACACACACACACTAGATAGGGAGAGTTACACAGTGCACAGTGACAAACGAACTAGTGCACAAATGCAGACACAGATGGAGAATAGCACACAGGAAATATATGACATATTTATTGGTGTTTAATAAACAGAAAAAATAAAGAAAATATAATTTATAGATAAAGTACAGTAACATAATTGTGAGTTCAGATTGCTCTAATGACTTTCATAATAAATCACAAACTGCCCCCCCCCCCCCATTTTTCCTATTTCGTCTCCCCTGCTTTGTTTTTCTTTCCTCTGTCTTCTCTCCTTGTCCCGTGCTCTCCATTGACCCTCTCTCCATCAAATCGCATATGGCCTACTTAGCTTACATGCTAACTAGCAGACCACTCTGCGGGTAATTTACAGCCTCTCCTTTGTGCAAACCTTCAGTGATTTACTTCTTCTGTGTTCTCCCCCTCTTTCACTCTTTGTGTCTCCCTCATTCATTCTCTGATCCTTCCTTCTGTTTTGTCATTCATCTTTTTCACTATAACTATAAATCACCTTCATTCACTTGCCTCACTTCCATCTTTGCCTCTTTCCATTCCTCCAACATCCCATCCTCCTGTGTCATCCCATTCTCCATCCTCTCTGCTCCCTTTTCCCCATTCTGTCCCCCCATCCCTCTATCTCACAGGGTGTAAAGTGGCTTAGGTGGCCACAGGCTTTTGAGCTGCATGTGCGAGCTATAAGAGGGTCAGCTGTCTATTTGCACTTTTAGCGTCTTAACTCTATACGATGGGCCATTTATTCTCGCTCTCTCCTCTCTCTCTCCCCCGTCCCTTCCTCTTTCTGTGTCCATTGCTTTCTATCTCTCTCTTAGGACAGTAAATGTGTTAACTCTCCATTCTATGGGCCATTCATTAAGTTAGTGTACTTTAATAAATAGTCTGATGTGTCACTGGCCAGTGAATTAGTGGCACTTAAAATCACCCACTAGTGGCCAATAGATAGCTGGAAGGTTTGATATGCAGCTGCCACTTTTCCTCAAAAAACCAAGTAGAGCGAACCAGAACTGAAATGTACATTAACAGCACACATGTCTGTATTTAAAGCACAGACAATTTCACAAGCATTTTCACAAACAACAATTTCATCTCTGCTTACAGTGTGTCCAAAGGCAAGAGAAAGCTCTGACATTAAGTCCTGAAAAAAGAACGCAGTTTTATGAACATCAGATTAAATTCTGAAGTCAGACTACATTTTTATTTAAGGCCATGTATTAGAGTTATAAACATAACAGATTAGTAGTGGTACAACAATGAAACACAGTAGTATTACACCTGTAAAGCATTCACCCTGTAGACTGGCAAACTCATAGTCCAAACCGCTTACAGTCTAAACACAAGTATTACTCTGATGCTGTGTTTCACTATCCCTGGGTCAATCAATAAAGTTTATTTAAAAAAATCATCTTTAAATTATGCACACAGTTTAACATTTGCCTAAAATCCAGCAGACTACAGTTTGCAGCCTGGAGTCTGTTCTGTGGTGCACAATTTACGCCCGGTGTCAACTTTCAGAGCCAATGCAGGAAGCAGTGTGTCTTTTATTTAACAAGGCAGAAAAGGTGTAAAGGTGTGGAGATTGGGGCAGTGAATGGATGTGAAATGTATCTCACTGTTGAGTTGGTGTCCTATCACAGACCAACCACCAGAGCAGACTTTCTTTTTTATCAACCTTGCTGCAGCGATGCCGAATTGTACTCCAGTGTGAGTCAGGACACGGTGGCATCAGTGTTGGGTGTGGTTGCAGGTGCAACAGAGCACATTTCTTACCAGCAAAGAAGCAGCTGGTGATACACTGCTTTTTGGCCTGGAATTAATTAAGGTCAACTTTGTTTAATGTCATTCATCCATATACATAGTACACAGGAACAGGCCTGAGGTACCGCTCCTCAAATAAGAAATAAAGTCAAGTAAAATACTATATGAATAATATAGAATAGAAATCTAAAATTGAAATACTGTGTTTACATGCTTGTATCTAAACCTATGTAAACATGGTGGAAAAATTCAGTTTACTCAAAGTGTTCTGGTTGCCTCGGCCTAACCATACCTTCAGCTGTTACCATGTAGTGGAAAAAATGGCATTATAAATGTTAGAACTTGACTCAGAGACGTGGACTCAGAAGCAAAACTCAAGGCCGGCAGTAAGGTTTAACAAAGGTGCTCTCTGAAGAGGACCAAAAGTACAAACTCAAAGCAAACAGATTCAATAAACTTGACCAGACGATCTCTTGGAGCCTGACAGAACACATGTGATCATGACACAAGACAAACTGACACAAGACAAAGGGAGACAAGGACTATTTATTCATGAGGGAGGGGAACACAAGTGAGACCAATAGGGCCGGAGAGACAATCACAGTGGCGGGAAAAACATGCAAAGGGATGAGGTCAAGTGCCTGAAACGAAAGGGAAAAGGTGAGTACAAAATAAAACAGGAAGTGAATGACAAGACTAGACATGAGTGATGAAACTTGACATGAAGGTGCTCAACAGAATTAACACACTTTACGTGACATGACACTTTACGTGACATGACACTTTACGTGACATGACAATGAAAGCTGAAAAATGCTTCATTGGTTTGTTGACTGATTTGAAATCAAGTCATGCTCATAAAGCAAAAAAGTGTATTTATTTAGTATTGACATTCAAAGTGGTGAAATGACTTAAAGGGACATAGTAAATTTTTCCAACTCAAAGTAGTAAATCCAAACTGAACGAAGAAACACTGAAGGCAAGCGTTTTTGTTTTCCACTACATTCTGCCCTCTCATGGTCAGAAATCAATCAATGCAGCAGCAACTTTTAGAGCCAGCAAAACTTTTAATACCACAGCTGTTGTTGTGCCTACGCAGCCAGCGATGTGCAATTTATTCTGTGATATAACCTACTAAATAAACATTCAGCAGGTTGATTCTCATGGGTGAATCTAAGTGATAATAGTTGCTGAAGTGCCTGAAGCTAATAATATAGCCTTGACAGGGGAAAGGTGATTGGCTTAGACAAAGGGCGTGTGTGTGTGTGTGTGTGTGTGTGTGTGTGTGTGTGTGTGTGTGTGTGTGTGTGTGTATGTGTGTGTGTGTGTGTGTGTGTGTGTGTGTGTGTGTGTGTGTGTGTGTGTGTGTGTGTGTGTGTGTGTGTGTGTGTGTGTGTGTGAGAGACTGGATGGTTATGTGTATGTGCATTGTCAAGAGAGGCAGGAGGTTAATTCAATCCTATAGAAACGCAGCATGGAGGGGATTGGACAGCACAGCCCCGAGGGTGTCACTGGCCTCAACCCCAATAGGGGGCAGAAAACACACACACACACACACACACACACACACACACACACACACACACACACACACACACACACACACACAATATGGACCCTGTGACTTAAGGGTAGAAAATCTGAAAAGCCAAATTGTTTTTATATCTAGTTTGTGGTGCATTTCATTTAGAGCCAAGGAGGATAAATGATGAACATGGATTAAAATATATATATCTATTTATAGAAAATGCTGCATAAAAGAAGGACAAGAAAGAGGAGGACGTTTAGAGAAGAGCGGTGGTGGAGGACGGTAAGAGGGATCGAGGGCATGGGGAGGGGAGAAGGGGCTGGAGTGAATGAAGGGACGAATGACTGGTGTCTGTAGAGAGTGGGATGTGTGGGAAAGGTGCATGAGTGGAGGACAGAAGTGACCAAAATAGAGTATAGACAGCAGGATGATGCAAGTGCCGGAGGAAAATGGAAGAGATCGCCTAAATAAACCTCACACCAGCACAGCAGAGTACATTTTCAGTCAGACCAGCGTAGTTGCCAACTAAGCATGTTGCTGTGGCCTTTCTGGTATTTGATGCAACTCTTGTATTTTAAATTTGAGAGATGGACCACAGAGACTGATAAGAACAACCCTGCCTATTCCCCTTTCATCCCCTCTCATAAAGCCATGTGAAAAAACATTATAGACTGGAGGGAAGTTATTCAGCTGGAAATGTTTGGATGCCAGCATCTAGCAGCCTCTGTGAGGCACTGCCAAACCAGCTTCAGCTTTCAGCCATGGTGCTGTTCTCTTTATTAGTATCGTGGCTCTACTGGGCCTACAGCCTGTGCAGCCAGAGCCAAAATACATGTATGTTTTGCAGGGTACAGCTTCTCTACATGCTTTCCTAGCACAGCCTCCCTTCTCCAAGTGAGCATTAACTTGTTGTGTCTTTTCCCCAGGATGGTTGACTAAATCCATCCCCGACTGTGAAGGATTTAACCACCATGTGTATCTGAAAAGTGATCTCATCTGAGGTGGTGAGTTTGTGCAATTAAATCATCGAAAAAATGAATAAAATAAAAGTTGTTATCTGAAGGTAGGCTACCTTGTGGAGTTTATGACCACTAGTAGCGCCATGGAGCAATGTTTTTACAAGCGAGCCCTGTGTTTGTGTCCTGCAGGCCAGCAAGCACGTCCGTGTGCCACCACGTGTCTGTGAGGTTTGTTAGAGCTCAAGGTGTGAAACACTGAATGCAAACAGTGCTTTATTTTTATTTGCAAGAAACCTGCACAATGTGCCTTTCAGCTACATGTTCATGTGACTATGAATACATGCTAAAGTTTGTGCACACAGACATGTGCGCATATACACGGGGAAAAAAATCAGAATCACTATGCTATTAATTAGAAGTTAAAACTGTTCTTGAATGCATCGGGCCTAAAATAGGTGTCTATGTATGCGCAACAGTGTGTGTGTGTCTAACATTTCCATATGGACAACCTAATATTGTATTTTGCTAAAAAACACACAGCCCAGCTATCAATTTATTCCACTTTTCCTAATCAGCAGCAAGACCAAGGATGTTCCTATACATATTCATGCTGCTCTGGAGACTCAGGGAGATGGTACATTTACAGCCTACATTTACCTTATTACCCTTAATGTTATTAGACCAGCAAACACAATTTAGACAAATATAAGTCATACATAAGTAATTTAGAAAATGAGACAATATTAATTGTGCGATCGTCATCCTGTTTTAATCCCGTTTCTGTGATAGCACTTCAATCTCTGGAATTGAATGCGCCCAGCTGAATAAATTAGTACAATCAATGTATGACTAGATCCTCTGTCATGTGGACACACTCTGTGCAAATCTATGCAAATGTCTTATGAGGAGAGGATAAGAGAAACTCTTCTTGGCTAACAAAGCTCTTGATGATCATATCTGACACAGTGGTGTGCCGTCATTTTCACCCTCTCAGAGGAAAAGAAAGAGGTAGGAGGAGGACGATGTGATGAGGGTGGCTAAGAGAGGAGGTTTGAAGCTCTTTTCTGGGGAAATGCTCATGCTCTGTATGTGAGTACTGGCTTGTTTAGATATGTGCAGCATTAAAAATACATCCTCACTTTCCTGAAGACAGCCAGTAACTCACATATCTGCCACCATGACTTTTTTTTTTTTATATTTCTCGAATCGTTGATGTGATACTTTAGCAAATATTCAAATATCAAGTTCACAGTTTTATTCCTCTCCTTTCCTTTTTCTCCTTCCTTCCTCCATCCATTCAGTTTAAATCTTCTCCTTCCGCTTCCTCTTCACTCCTTCCCTCTTTCCCCCTCTCCACCCCTTTCCTCCCTACCTCTATCCTAGCCCCTAGCCACCTCCCCTCCCCTCCTCTCCCCTCCCTTTGCTCCTCTCTGCCTGGTATTGATTAGAAGGCGAACCTCTAATCTCCTTAAGGTCATTAGGAACACTTAATTAAAACCTAGTTAGAATGCCTTTGTTCAACCAAAGCAAATTGCAGCTGTTCAAACGCGATTAGTATGATAACGTAAAAACTTGTCGGCTGGGAAAAATATAAGAGAGGGTCTTTTTTTTTTTTGGGTAGAAATGTTTACACAATTTAAATGCAGAGCACTTAAGCACACAGTGCAAGTCTAAACTACTGTATACTGCTTCTGCTGTATGTGTGTTTGTGTGTGTGCTGATGGGATTGTATATATTTTGCTTGTGGATATTCAACTTTACAAAGCAGAGGATTTATGCATGTAAGTGGCTGCAGAAAAAATGTGAGTACACATTTAAAACAATTTTGTCTAAAATTGGCTGTTTTATAGGCCTGAAATACAGAAATGAGAGACCAGATCAAATACAGAATAAGATCTATATGCTGTATATGTTTTCCTTCTACAGCTACTATAATCATGTAACACCTATATACACATATAAATAGTTGGACTTTTTTTTTTTATGACAAATATTGGACAAATATTTTTAATGTCTAAGTTATCATCCGTCTATCCCAAGGCGTTCGCAGCAGCTTTAGAATACATAACTTGGTCACTTTTGCTGACAGAGCTTCACCAAGACTCAACCTGTAATTAGTAATTCATGGTTAATTGTTACCAAGAACCAATTAATAGCACACATAGCAGAGCATCCCTGGTGACCACCATGAAATTGCTGACAGGGAAAGACACCTTCCCGGCTCCTTTGCCTCCCCTTCTGGCATTCGTGCAGGTTAAAGGGCCGTCTTTAAAATCGTCCTTCGCTTCAGTTCTGTAGCTCCCTCTCACATGGAGATACAGAGCTAACTCAGTTTATTCTGCTAACAGACTATAGGTTATGCACAGGGGCCAGTAGTTACTGAGCCTGGAATGACTGATTTCAGATCTGCTGCTCCATCCTCCTTCTGGTAACTGATATTTTGTTGACGCCTGCAATTTCACAGAAGTGTGTCTAATTGTAATTTTTGATCGATACATCTCCCTCTACTTGTCTTATGATGCATTATATGTCTTTGGCTACATTTCTGTCTGTTGCTTCCTTGTTTTAATGTCATTTAATTCCTGTTTTTGTGGGGTAAAAAGGGTTCATGTTTCTCACTGTTGAGAACATGAAACAAAATAAATAAACCAAAACCATGCTGCCTAAATCAAGACTACTAAGGGTTTTGAATTTTAGTTTGATTACTTTATTTTGATCTAAGCTGAGCTATTCAAACATATTTACATTTAACACTCTCACTTGTTATATGTGTACAGCAGCCAAGTTTGTAGACAGAGGCTGCGTCAGTGCCTGATAGCCTTACTGAACTGTACATGCTTCCCTCCACATGTTCTGACAGGAATTATGAACGAATGAATGATTTCTAGCCACACAAAACTCATTCTCATGATCCATGTTTGGGTTTTTTTCTGTTTTACATATGTCATAATGTATTGCACTCTCAAACGGTGACGCAGTATTTTAATAAAAAAATAAACGCATTTTACTCTTGGCCCCTCTAATGATTTCATCCCCACGCGCTCTGTGTCCGGAGCGGATCACGGTTGCCTAGCGACGGCAGAAGCGTTCCTCTTCTCCCTGAGAGCCACTTGTCTGAAACGCAGACGCATCTCACGTAGGAGGGGGTACAGCGTAACTACCAGCCAGGCAGGGGGGTAATTAGGGTGTTTAAGTCGCATATTATATCTTGCTGTCTTTAATATTCCTTAACAGATACAAAACGGATATGTCGCACTGTTTGTTCCCCCGGGGCTCTCAAGTTTCCGTTACTTTGGTCTCAACAGTGTAACGACGCATCATCGTTACTTTGTGCCCAATATCCTGCCGCCTCGAGCGCTGCTGGCCAGATGGCACCTCGCGGTAATCTCCTTAGCGCCGCGTGCCGCATGTTCTGAATGAGAGAGGTAAGACCGAGAGAGAAAAAAACAGGAGCTTTGTAAAGTTCACTTGTGCTGTCATTCATTTTTTTCTGTCGAAATGCGGGCTACAACGACGGATAAGATAATTGAAGCCATGTTTGGAAAGGACTATTTTTTGTGCTGGAACGGCGTCTGCTGTCGCTGACAGGCAGGTGTGTGGAGAAATACAGGTAGCTTCTTTTGCTCGACTCGTGCCAGAGCAACAAGTTGAATGTGTCCTGACGCTGCACTTGTGATGGGGATAGAGCTTTGTGCTGGGAATCCACAACGACAGGTAACCACGAGGAGCTGCCAGATACTTTAGCATGTTCCAATATCTGCATAGATTTACAAATTTGTACGGCAGATAGTAGCCGCTATTAGTTACACCGTGAGCTTTCCTGTTTTGTGAGAGACGACGCAGACAAGAGGGTCCAAGTAATTGAACACCAGAGAAGACTGCACTGCTGGCCTCTTTTTGTGTGTCAAAATGTGAAATTGAAGCTGATAAGTATTGTAATGAAGAGAGCTTTGGCCTAAGCCTCAATTTCCAACAAACTTATGTGAAAACCCGTTCAGTTGGATAAAAACCTGGAGGCCAGATGCCAGAGGAAAAAGGGCATGTTTAATTCAATGGAAAATGAAGAAAAGGGGAAAGCAATGTAGCAGTATCAGCTGAGCTGCGCCTCCATCAAGCTGTACATGATAGTGTGGGCTTTGGCTAGGGAATAGCCTGCATGGCATTTCACTCCCCTCAGATTTGTCTCATGTTGGATTTTGGTCTGACCACGTCTCTCTTTCCTTCTCTCCTTCTCTCTTTTCCCTCTCTAGATTGTGAAATCCTACCTATCATGTGAAGGCTTTGGTTGTGGTTTGTGTGTGGGTGTGGGTGTGTATGCGAGGGACAGAGACAGTGTAACAGAGAGCTAAGCTTCGTAGCCTCACCCCAGGGCCACTGGCCTGTAAAAAATGCCCCTGTAACCCTGGAACCATGAAACCATGACAGTCATCACTTATTCAAGCGCCGCTGGAAGGCTTCCGAAAGAAATCCAGGTTCTTGAACATCCCTTTGCCTCCGGAAATGTTCCAGAACCCCTGTCTGAGATTCTAGAACCTCAGACCACGCCGCACCCCTCGGAGAATCCGAGTCTGGTATCTGGTGGGGTTAAAGGCCAGAGATGGACTGAGCATAGAGACGATGAGGGAAGAGCAAAGGGAGAGAAAGCGAAAAGAAGGTGGCAAACATGGGGGAGAGGAGTCAGCGGGGAGAGGATGAATAGAGGAAGGAGAGAGGAGCCGTGTAACTTAAGGAATAAATGCAACAAGGAAGTTAGAACAGACCTAAAAAGTGGGAGGGAATCTGTGGAAGGAAGCCACAAGAGCAAGACAGACATCTCTGGGATACTGTCAGCCGCAGAAACAGAAGGTGAAATCAAGCAAGAAGACGGAAGGATGGCGACAAGGAAGAGTTGGCTGGTTTCTCCTCGGCCATTTTACCTGAAAAACATCACTGAAGGAGAAGTGAAGAGAGGGAAAAACATGATGAAAGGGGTGAGGTGGCATCATATCTTCCTCTGGTTAATTCTCCTCCTCTTCAGCCTGTGTCCAGAAGCTGCTTCAGCACAGGTAAGAGTGGCTTTTAGAGCCAGTTGATGAGTTGGATATGAATTATTTGTTGATTGGCAAAATAGGCCTTTTCACAGCAGACATTTTGACTCGTCATAGTGTGAAAATCACAGGTATTACTACTGCTAACATTAATGATGACTGTTGTGTGCCTGTGAGCACAATACCAGGTCCCTGGTACTGACGCAGCCAATGAAATTCAGCGATCATTCATTTTTTTATTTACACTTTTGCTTTTCCTACTGCGACATGTCAGTGCGTCTTCTGTAAAAATGGTTTGCTGGAAGCTTCAAATGAGTTCATGTTCATGCAACAAATATTTCCAAATTTGGCTGTTTTATAGTTATTGATATTTTTTATAGCATATAGTGTGTGTGTGTGTGTGTGTGTGTGTGTGTGTGTGTGTGTGTGTGTGTGTGTGTGTGTGTGATGGTCATGGATTTCGCCACAAAATGAAATATGCTGTATTATAAGCATTTCCTACAACCCACTGGCTGCTTCATTTTATAGCAAGTTGAATTAGATTCTGCAAATTGATAAAAATTTCATCATAGGCCATTACTGTATCCAAACATCTTAGGCTGCTGCCGTCACAAATAAGCAAAAGTAGCAAGAGACCAACATTAATTAGAAGGATAATACTTCTTAAACCGTCTTGATTCTCAGGGAAATTTCCCAAGAATGGAGAACATTGCTGCCTTCAAACCCGTGTCCACCTCTCCGGCTCGGTCCACCTGTGGGGTTCCAGAGCGGAGCGCCTACTGTCAGTCGCCGTCCTCCCAGCCTGAGCTGATGACATGTTATCAGGCCTTCTGTGTCCAGGAGTGTCCCTATAGATCCTCCACACCTCCGTATGCCCCACTGCTGCTGCCTGCACACAGGTACATCAAATTCATATTAATGAAATTAAGTGTGTTTAGACTGCTGCAGCATAAATGACCTCTGACCTTTCAATCCATGCAAAATAAGTAAAAAAAACTTGTAAAATAATTTTAGTGACACCATATTAGATCTAAACTGATTTGAAATGGATAGAAAACACTTTTTATGGTCCATTTGAGAGACAGTGTTGACATATCCAAACTTTATTCCACCAGGGGTAACTGTGTAACTGAAGACAGTAACGATGTTCGTCCTGGGACTCAGACAGAAAGCAGAACCTCTGCCAGTTCAGAGGGGGCTTCTGGTGGATCCAGTAGCATGCTGTTTCGGCCAATCCAGGATGGATGTCTGGCCTCTCCCCCCTCACAGAAACTAGGAGCGTTGGGTTCCCTCACCCTGGCACTGTGGATAAAACCAAGTCGTCCTGAAGAGATGTGAGTTACATTTTTGTCAGTTGTATATCTTACAGTACATAAACTGTGCATTGCTCTGTATCTGCACACAAAAATACATTTAAATGACCTATTTTTTCTCATTTCATTTCCTGTGCAATGAAGCAAAGGTCAGATGTATGAGTGTACATGACAGCCAGTTGTTGGTTTCTCTGTGTGAATGACAGTTCAGTAATTTTGAAGTTGATCTCAGATTTTGCTTTGAAACTTTATTCATCACAGCCTGTGACCATCACTGGAAATGCTTCAAGAATTGTGTGAAATTCTATATTAGCCAGGGAAAAGTGGAAGATATAACTGATGGATAGATTCTGACCTCAGTGAGAAAGATGAGCAAAGACATGTCAGGCCTCCCAGTTTTGTTTGGCGCAGCCAGTTAGAACAATAAAAACATCATGTTACATCTATCAAGCTTTGTTAACGCTGAGCTGGATGGAGAAATGGCTGATAGCTCCAACAGTTGTTGGTCTCCAGCTGACAGCTCACATTTCCTGGTTAGAAATATGCTGTGTCTCATTCAGCTGTGCTCCTTAACACTGGATCACAAATCAGATACCCAAGAGCTGACTCAGGGGCCAGAGAAAAAAGGTCTTTGAGAGTGAAAAAGCAGGTTAACAGTTTGCAAAGGAAAGGCAGTCAGACCAGGTGAAAACCACACTTTCTCCTGCCTGTAGAGGTTGGCAGCAGGTGGGGATGTCTGGTGGACAGATAATGAATGGAAGGTCTGGACTGACAAGTTTAGTTGATTTCACACTGATTTCAAAGTTAGGTTTGCTGTTTTTACAAGAGTTGCTAACGCTGAAGGCTTCAGTTTGCATTGCTGACAAGCTATTATCAAGTTCATGTAATGCATCCACACTTAAGATTTAGTCCTCTTATAAGGCTGCAAATTCTCCAGAGCGTTGTTACTGCCAGTCTGGGAGACTGTTGCTAACTTTGGTTGATGCTGAAGAGTATTTTCTGTTTCTGCTCTGTGCAGTGTGAGTACTCCAATTATCCTGTGCCCCTGATGAAATGTAGCTCGTTGCAAGAAACACTCTACGATTTTGATCTAATAACAAGTAGCAACCAGGTCAGGTCTGGTCAGGTCAGTTTCACCATCAGGAAATGTTGACCAGCAACTGGTTGTCCTGTCCTACTTAGACATGTGTGTGAGAGATAGGGGATGAGAGTGTGCTGGTATGTTTCAGGCAGCGCTGGCATGGTGTTACACACACTCAGATCAGCTTGCAATCACATGCATACACACAAGGCACATGCACACACAAAGACAGATCAGTTGGCTTTGCTTGGCAACACTATCTCCTCCAGCGTACAGCAACACTGAAAGTAGATTGCTTGAACAACACGGGGTGCTTTGTCAAGATACTAAAAATAGAATCAATGTGCGTGATGTCTTGGTTTGTATTTGCTGGTTTATTTGTTGCTTTTGATGCACCAGAACCACAGATATCGTCCTGGAGCCTACATTACCCACAATGCACCTCGACCACTGACAGTTTGGTCAGAGATTTGGACGTGTTTTTCTAGCAGTGGCTAATGTAGCTTCAAAAAGAGATTAGGAAATCAGATGTCTGGTCAAGCTTACTTCTTTCTATTTCCACACCACCAGATTTATTCAAACTGATGCTGATTCAAGTGACATCACTTGAAGACATTAGACTTCATACAGCTCCCTCGGGAGACTCAAAAGGCTTTATGCAGCGCTGTTCAGTGGTCCTCTCCAAGACCTGTAAACAGACTTTAATGTGTAAAATCAATGTAATTTATTGACAGAGCAGATTATAAGCAACCAACCAACCAGTTATTTATAAGTACATATGAACTTAAATTCAAAGAACTGGTGGACTTTAAAACTGCACAGCTTATGTTCAAAATTAATAACAACATGCTGCCCACTGTATTCAGAAAATGTTCAAAAAAGACAAAGTTATTACAACTTCAGAGGGGTATGTATGTTTACAAAGACTAAAATCAGAACCAACATAAAACAAAGATGTACAACTGTAACAGCAGTCAACGTGTGGAATAATCTTGAAAATGATCTAAAAATGTGTAGAACAATTTATACATTTAAAAAAATACTTAAAAGCAGGATGAGCAACTTATTCAAATTAGAACTATGAGCTGTGGGGCCTTCTCTGTTGAAGAGCTTTTCTTTTCTTTTCTTTTTTTTTGACTTTGTTTATTTGTTAATATAAATGAAACAGTAGATTGCAATATAACCTGTTTTGTAAAAGGGTAGGTGAAATAAGCTATGCTTCAGCCTACACCTTTTTGGTCTTGAACATTTATTGAATGCCTTCTTTAGTTATTTATTTATTTGTTATTTTGATTTGCCTAGTCTTGTTTTGTTTTCCTTTCTTGGACCTTGACCAGCTGCTGTATTTATGTTGAGTTGGCATGTCTATTGCGCAATGAGATGTTGTGTCAAACCAAAGACCTAAACAAAACAAAACAAAACAAAACAAAACAAAACAAAACAAAACAAAACAGATAAGCTGCCATAAATTACTTTAGCGGGAAAGTTATGTCATGAAATTTCATTAGACTGTCTTTTGATATGATCAGAAATGGTCGGCCGAATGTGGACAAACAAGGAAAGGCTCGGCGAGAAAATAATTTCATGTTTGTGGATTAAACAAACATTTAAAGTAAGCTGTCACGGTTTTGTTGGTCTTTCATGAGATAAAGTCTGTCACCATTCACATATTAGGCAGTGTGCTGAAAGGAAACGTTAACTTCACAGTGGTGACAAGTCTGAAGAAAGACAGGTTGAATGTGTGTTGTAGGAACTCACTGGATGTTAAGTTTAAATGCTGCTGTCAGTTCAGTTTAACTCGAAGGAGGAGAATCAGACAGGGATCAAATCTCTCCTTTAAGTTTCATGCTGTGATTTTGTTTGTGAAGTTGTCTGTCTGGGGATTCGGATGACAGACAAGTCTTGTTGTCTTGGTCTGCCGAACATGACACCTGTATGGCTGAATGCATCTGAATGGAGGGAATATTTCTCCCCCTCTCTCTCCCTTGCTCTCGTTCTGTTGCTGTCATTGGCTATCAGTCTTTTGTTGTAGAGACGATCGTGGCTGCCATCAAAGCAGCCAGATGAAAGGAGGTCTCTATCCTCACCTCTGTCCATCTCTCCTCACCCCTCTCTCTTTGTCTCCCCCTCTCTCTGTGATTTCACTTCCCCCCCTCCTCTGAACAATGAACAGAGCCAGCCACCTGTTCTTACAAACCCTGATATCTACTATAACATGGCATCACAACCAGAAACTGATTATGAAGTTCTATTTATGTTGTTTTTAGGATTCTCGTTATAAATAGACTTATTGCAGGTTGGTTGCATGCTCTGGACTTTTCCTATGTGGACAAATCATAATTATCATTATTGTGCTTCATTTGAAAGTTGTCAAGTTGTCTTTTCCCCAACTATCACCTTACCTCAAATAATCAAATATGGTGTGCTGTAACATTTAAGCCAAAAAAAATCATTTGCCACTCATTAATCGTTGAAGTATGCATACTATTTTCAGAGAGAGATGCAAAAGTTTTTTAAAACATCTGCATTTGCTGGTTTTCTTTGTCTTCTATTATAGAAAACTGAATATTTTTGCACTTTAGTTTAGTTAACTTGGTCTCTATGAAGTACATTTTATCAAGTAAATGATTAATGTATGCAGGTTAATCAATAATGGCAATAATGATTAGCTGCAGCCCTGAATTAAATCAGCATTCTCATGTATATCAAAGGTTCAAACACTTCACACAAAAAGCATTTTCAGTCCACGAAATCACAATTCTTTGTTTTTTTTAAGTAACCTACTCATATTTACTTTCTTCTTGCACTGACTGTCTTCGTCTTCACACGGTTAGTCTGTTTTCCTGTTTGTCTCTCCCACAGGCACACGTGCATGTGCAGACATACATACATATGGTCTTTCCCTCATGCATACGTACATCTATGTGTGATTTATAGGGTATGCGGCTCTGGGTTCATAAAAGCCATGATTTCCCATAAAATGTCAGTGATGGTGGTTAATATGACACGTGGAGGGTGTGTGTCTGTGTCTGCACCCAGTGTAGCAGCTGAAAGCTAGCAGTCATGTAAAATATTGATATTCCATGTGTAAATGTCAGAATGAGGGACTGCGTGTAGTGCCGCTCGTCTCCATGGGTGCTCCTGTTTTCTGAGTCAAGTTATAACAACTTATCACTGACAAATATTCAAACGACCCGTCTGGACTGTCTTTTGCTGCTGAAATGTTTATTTTATGTTTGTGTGTGTGTGTGTGTGTGTGTGTGTGTGTGTGTGTGTGTGTGTGTGTGTGTGTGTGTGTGTGTGTGTGTGTGTGTGTGTGTGTGTGTGTGTGTGTGTGTGTGTGTGTGTGTGTGTGTGTGTTTCTTTCCCTCAGGATGCTGCTGGAGAAGAGCTCGGGGGAGCACTTGTTTTTTTCTGTGACGGTGTCGGAGCCGGCGGTCACCCTGCGGTACAGTCAGTCCGGCAGTCAGACTCCTCTGACCATCAGCTTCAGAACAGAGGGGAGGCTGACACTGGAGAGGTGGACACACCTTGTTTTGCAGGTAACAAATCTCAGGGGTTTTGGGGGCGCGATGGTGGGACTGTCTCGTTAAACATGCCTTTGCCTGTCCCTATGAGAGGCATAAGCGCGTGAGCATGTCTGCTTCTCAAAAACACAGGTGTCTTTGGCTGTTTTTCAGTCTGACCGGGCATGACCAGTGACCGGTCAGTCAGTGTCAGATGTATCCAATTCTGTGCTGATCAAATTTACACACATGCAACCCACCCCCCAACAGGACCGCCAGCCCCCATGAAAGAAAGAAAGAAACAAAATATTTTTTTATATGTTATTTAGCTACTCTTGGTGCACTCGTTCATTTCGGCTCGCTGTGAGAATCTGTCATTTACAGTTGTGCTCTCTGAAAGCTTTCTCTCCTCTCCTCTGCTGCCTGATTGTGTGTTTCACTGAGGGTGGGGCTTTGCCCATCTACACACACACGCACGCGCGCACGCACACACACACACACGCACGCACAGAAAACAGACTTGAGTAGAGACATGGGGGTCGACCATATGATGTGGTGTTCTATAGATCTGTTGCACCTGTTTTCTTTTGGCAAAGTGAAACATGTTGGATAAAGTGAGATGTACTGCAATGCAAAAGAAGCTCAGTCCAGTAACCTGGAGCCCCTTGTTTTGAAATTTGTTTGAATGAGAGAGAGAAAGTCCTGTAACCTGATTTGGAGAAAACGTGAAAGTTACTTAACAGTCAGATTTTTTTATTATGGACGTGTGTGTGTGTGTGTGTGTGTGTGTGTGTGAAACACATACATGATTGTTTTTAGATTTTTGTGGATACTGTAGTATTTTGTTATCTGTTCAGGGGTTGTTCTGGTATGCTGGAGACCCTTTAGATAAAATTTG